>NC_040085.1:84171838-84474868 GCF_003369695.1 Bos indicus x Bos taurus | reverse complement strand
GCAAAGACGGCCTTCACGTGCCCAGATGCAGAGACCAAGAGGGATGCAATGCAGGGGCTCAGAAGATGCTGTCACCCCAAATTAAAGAGGCAGGCGAAATGAGTTATCACAAAGCAGATGCTGGCGAGAGATGGTCCTCGCGTCTCCAGGTCCTGCTGAACAAGGGCAGAGGTTGGATAGCACGCCATGTCTGAGAGCTCTCCTACCTTGGGAGAGCTATTTCATCTTCCATTTCAGCCAGGACAGCACAAGAAAGGAACCTTCAGCCACCCTCTCAGAAAAGAAAGCCTGAGAAAACCGAGTTACGTGACAACGCATTTGTCTATTTTACTCTTATGTTGCCATATAAAAAGGTGATAAATATTAATTGCAGAGGCCTTTAAAAAATTAACTCTATATTTTTCCCCCTGCTGTGACAGAATACCAGTAAACCAGATGTTTCTGACTCCTTTCCAAACTAAATTTCGAAAAGAAGATACAGGAGACACGGAAAAAAAAAAAAATCAGTTGAATGAATTTTGATCATGACAAGCAGCATTCACTATGACTAGTGGATTCAGTGGTGTTTTTAATGTTTACTTGTGTTTTAGCTTTATAATTTATAAACCCAAGGGTCAGTAAGACTATATTAATTTAAAAATAGGAAAAAAGAGGAAGAAAAACAGGGAAAATACTTACATCTCATACATTTCAAAGGTCTAGTTTTAAAAACAAGTTTTAAAATCTGCATTTGGGAAAAAGTATGCAGATTTGGTAGCCAAAACAGCTATATCATTGTAGTTTTCACGGCTATATGTATGTTACCCATAGTGAGTAATTCCATATGTCATTCATCTCAAAGTTCAGAGGACATTCGGCACCAGATTTTCTTGTGAGTTTCCCATTGATCATAGTCCAATCCTTGAAACTGTTTTAAAGCAACATGAGACAAGCATTCCTATATCTCTCGAATTTTCTAAAAATCCCCAGCATGGGTCTACATTTAGTTTACACAGAATATTGGGTTGAATTATGTTGTTTGAAGAAGAAATGAGTTATGCAGCCTGTTCAGAAATAACAGAGTAAGCTGCTATGAGGCTAGAGTTAGGAGTATATGTCATATCTTATCCCTTTCTAAAGCTTTAAGCCACATTGTATTCTGAGGCATATAGAATTTAATTTGTCCTCTTTGAAAGGTCACTATTCTAGTTGTTCCAGTATGCTCAGTTTGGGTATTACATGTAGCATAACATTATTTTCCTTTTATGAATTTCTCAATTCTTAGGGGATGGGAGTCTGAAAAATCCCTCCACATTCATCTGGAGATTTGAGGATTGTGGTATGGAAAGTTTATGTTTAATTCTACACGCACAACAATGTTTGCTCCTTATTATCCACAAACGCCCTCAAAGCCTCTTAAAATTAGAAACATGGATGTAATGATTTACCCTTAATATCTCTCCATCTGTGAAACACTTAAATAGTTTCCTTTCTGTAGATGATTACAAATATCACCACTGTTCCCTTTGTTCTTTATTTGGAAAACTGAAGGTTACTCAGGAATTATTGTATAGAATCACCAAAAATGCAAATTAGCCTGTGACATTTTTGTGACCATTTATAAAATCTTACCCTATTCAGTCCTAAATATATAGTGGATTCTGCTACAGGAATAAATGCATAGTCTATCAGGAAATAAGTTTGTCACTACAAAAAGAAGAAGTAAAAAACTGATAACAGCAGCAACATATACATGGTACATTACAATCTGCAAAAGATTTTTCAAATTCATTAGCTGGATCTTCACAAAAATAGTCCTATGAAATAGTTCATTGATTAACATTGTTTGGAAGTATAGACCCAAAGATCAGACTTAAATAATTGACACCCTCTTTAAGTCTACACTTGGACTCTACCGCCTCCCAAATCCTAGCTTTACCAAATACCAATCACAGCTTAATATCATTCTATAAAAAACTATACCAAGGATATAAAGTTGACTGTACTTCATTTTTTCCACATCTTCTCATTAGAATGAAGCAGAATAAAAAAGAAAAAAAGCCATAGTACACAAATCTAACATTTTTTCAAAAGTTAGTCTGGCTTTCTGACTATATATATAACTTTAGAAACTTTCTACACTGCTTATATTTTCAACCACTGTCCTATTCAGTAATTCTCAATATATAGAATACAAAGAGGAAGAGTATTTTAAAAGATAAAAACACAACTTCTTATATATAGTGGCTAGAAGGTCACCATGACTACACTTTTTAAAATAAAGAATGACATTATACAATGACAATATTAGGATAAGTAGATATAATGTATTATTTCAGTTATTTTTATTGCTTCTGATGTTCTGAATTTAGGGTGTCACTATGTTGGATAATTCTAACTTTACAGGTGAAAAGGGCATGAAAGGTACAAAGTCCTTGGGCGCATGCGTGCGTGCTCAGTTGTGTCCGGCTCTGTGTGACCCTATGAACTGTCCATAAATATCCATACAGTCCATAAATACCAATAACCTCAGATATGCAGATAACATCACCCTTATGGGAGAAAGCAAATAGGAACTAAAGAGCCTCTTGATGAAAGTCAAAGAGGAGATTGAAAAAGCTGGCTTAAAACTCAACATTCAAAACACTAAGATCATGGCATCCAGTCCCATCACTTCATGGCAAATAGATGGAGAAACAATGGAAACGGTGACAGACTTTCTTCTCTTGGGCTCCCAAATCACTGCAGATGGTGACTGCAGCCATGAAATTAAAAGATCCTTGCTCCTTGGAAGGAAAGCTATGACCAACCTAGACAGCATATTAAAAAGCAGAGACATTACTTTGCCAACAAAGATCCATGTAGTCAAAGCTATGGTTTTTTCCAGTAGTCATGTATGGATGTGAGAGCTGGACCATAAAGAACATCGAGCACCGAAGAATTGATGCTTTTGAACTGTGGTGTTGGAGAAGATTCTTGAGAGTCCCTTGGACTGCAAGGAGATCAAACCAGTCAATCCTAAAGGAAATCAACCCTGAATATTCATTGGGAATACTGATGTTGAAGCTGAAGCTCTGATTCTGCCCTCGTCTCCCCTCCACAGGCCATCTTGCTCACCCAGGGGACGTAACGTCTGTAAAGAAATTCCTGGAGGCCAAGAGCTCCAGGAGGAGAAGGGGAGGGTAAATAACAGAGGAAAAAAGTATGAAAAACAAAATCTCGGCATTACAGAAGGGGCCACAAGGGAATACAAGGTAAGGGATATAGATTTTAGAAATAGCCCTGCAATGTATTTATTTCATAGATGGTTTATTATATCTATTTTGTGTACTCTGAAATTTTTGAAATAAACACCTAAATCGGCGATGAAGTCACCTTAAATAAAACAAACCTGAAGGAACTGAACATTAAGAGAGAAATTGCATCTGTTTTAAAGAACATACTTCATCTTTGGCAAAGAAATGATCAGATTTACTGCTCAGCTAACTGAGAAACTGACAATACCGCCTGAGTCAAGTATACCATCAGGGAGATCCAAGCCCCATTTTGCTCGGCCACACAAAGGCCCTCTCCATATGGGGCTGTTTATTTCTCTTTCTTAAAAAATGAGTAAAACCAACGGGCATGGAGAACACAGGGGCAACATTTCAGAGCATATCCCTCAATTAGAGATAAAGTATACTCTGCTCTCATGGGAAATAGATGGGGAAACAGTGGAAACAGTGTCAGACTTTATTTTTCTGGGCTCCAAAATCACTGCAGATGGTGACTGCAGCCATGAAATTAAAAGACGCTTACTCCTCGGAAGGAAAGTTATGACCTACCTAGATAGCATATTCAAAAGCAGAGACATTACTTTGCCAACAAAGGTTCGTCTAGTCAAGGCTGTGATTTTTCCTGTGGTCATGTATGGATGTGAGAGTTGGACTGTGAAGAAGGCTGAGCGCCGAAGAATTGATGCTTTTGAACTGTGGTGTTGGAGAAGACTCTTGAGAGTCCCTTGGACTGCAAGGAGATCCAACCAGTCCATTCTGAAGGAGATCAGCCCTGGGATTTCTTTGGAAGGAATGATGCTAAAGCTGAAACTCCAGTACTTTGGCCACCTCATGCGAAGAGTTGACTCATTGGAAAAGACTCTGATGCTGGGAGGGATTGGGGGCAGGAGGAGAAGGGGACGACAGAGGATGAGACGGCTGGATGGCATCACTGACTCGGTGGACATGAGTCTCAGTGAACTCCGGGAGTTGGTGATGGACAGGGAAGCCTGGCATGCTGCGATTCATGGGTCGCAAAGAGTCGGACACGACTGAGTGACTGATCTGATCTGATCTGATCTGATAGTCTGCTCTATACGTTGAAATTGATCTAAAACTAAAGCTTCCAGGGATGCACTTAAATTTCCTTTTGCTTAAAAGTATTCCCGTAAGTTCATTGTTCTTTCTTGGGGGCAATTCTTTCTTTCACAAACCTTTGGTAGTGCTTTATGATGCTATTTATGATGCTCATGTTAATCCTAATATTAATAATTATACTCACTGTAGGGATGAGTCATTTCTCACACATTATAGTCTGCAGTACAACAGTTCAGATTCCTGTGATTGTCCCTTTAGGAACCGCTGCTGTGTTAGTTTGTCAGGGCCGCCCTGACAGTGGCTGTGGCCTTGCCCCTCACTGTGCCATCCTGTGGTCTGCGCTCTTTACTCAGTGTCCTGCTTTCTTCTTTCTAAGGATACCCGCCCACCCGAATGACCTCAGTTTAACTGAATTACCTCTTTAGAGACTCTGTCTCCAATTACAGTTAAATTCTGAGGGGTTATGACTGGGGGGGTTACGACTTAAATATATAACTTTTGAGGGGACATAACTCAGCTCATAAGGGTCATTAATCCAGTTTTAAAGATGAGAAATGCTATATAAAGAATGAGGTTAAAAAAAATCTTGCCCAAAATCTAAAGAAATCAGGAATTTAATCCAGATCTATCTAACTTAACGAATATATCTCCCTTAAATTTACCTATGTAACTGCATGGGGATAGAGATAATGAGAGAGAGAAGAAAGACAATGTTTGCTAACATGTAGCAAAAAATAAACAGCAAGCAAGACAGAAATTCAATTCCCACACGATGGAAATGACAGTAGAGGGCTGACTGTTCTGATCATTTTATCTGAGTTACATAACAATGGTAATATGAAGTTGTTCTCTATCAAGTATATAAAAAGGTCAGACAATAACCTACTCCTGATGAATTACACACCATCCTCATAAAACTCTAAATTATGAAGGGTAGACTCTATAATGAGCCTTATTTCAGAAATTAACTACAGCCAACTTAATTTAACTTTATAACCAAGCTAGTATCTCATATAGCAAAACAAAATAAGTACTAGGAAATTGCACAGCATTTAGGTTTAAGAAAATAAATATTGTTTTATTGCTAAACAAAAAGAAAACCCAGAATCCTCTGTACCATGAGCTCCTGAAGGACAGGGTTGTTTAATTTTTCTCTCTATCAACACTGAATGCTCAGGAAATAAATGATGCTGAGTTAATCAATAAAACTTGGCTCACCTATACTTTCCTATCTTCACACTGTCATTCAGGCATCTGCCCATGAATCCATCTCAGCTTTTTGTCACTTCATCTCAGTGTAGAAATATTTTATAAATACTCATCAATTAGGGTTCACAACATCCCCTACGATGGAATAGCTTCCAATTTATAAAAGAAATCTAACTGTGAAGACATTTGAATGATTTTTCTTTGGTGAATTTTTGGCAGGCTCTGATAGGGAAATCACGCCCACTTTTAGTCATTCTGATTTACGTTACCCTTCAATTCCTAAATTACACTGAAAACTGTTTTTAGTACATATATTTCATATATATACTTATATATGTATATATATAGAAATACTTCTTAGATTTAACAAGAGTACACCCTAGAAAAGCAAAGTAACATATCTAAGAACAGCAATGCTATCATTCTATTTTATAGAGCATTAACTAAGTACAAAGATTTTATATACATTTGTCCTTAGGCAAAATATAAATGAATGAAAAGAAAAATAAAAATGATCATTTTATAATAACTCATCAGCCTTTTCCATAGCAGTTTTTTGGAAACTCATTCCTTCTGATGACATCTCATGGGATGTAGTTAGAATAAAAGGGGAGTTCGGAGTGCATTTATCTGCCTCCTTTTCCTTCTTTTGTTCCACAGCTTTGAATGTTCTCTAATAAGAACAGCCAAGGGATTCTAAGTACTGAATATTCTGTGAGAAAGAAATACAGATGAAGAGTAATTGTTTGTTTCCAGTGCTTTGATTTAAATTCTTGATTAGGTACTTCGTACTTTCAAGGGGTCAGGGACTATAAACAGATGACTTCGGAGTATTTATAGTTCTAATTCATAAAATATTGTTTTCTCAAAAAAGTTGGCTAATGTTTTTAAAAGTAATGACTGAAGTATCCATGAGATATATCTCTTAATCACAGAACTGATGTCAGAGTTAGGCAAAAGAAAGAAATTTCAGTTATTAAAATCCCTTCTCTATATCTATCATGATCACTTAAGATCATGTATCTATCATGATCACTTAAGATTGTGCCTAGGTGCCCAATGATTAAGAAAGTGATGATACCATCCCTGCCCACATATGGTAACCATCTAAAAGTAAAGGGATTCACCAACATTATTGTACCTGTAGGAAACTTTCATTTTTCTTTATGCCTAGCACATCTTCCTCATTTATCTTAAAAATTAAGCCCTTCCATGTGGACATAACTATTTTCTCCCATACCAATCATATGATTTGAATGGTAAGTGTCAAGCCCTTAACAGGTTCTGCCTTTTAGATACAGCTGATTAGCTAAGGTATGGTAAATTAACACGAATTAGACCAATCAGAGAATATCATTGCATTTTTTTTTTTTGGAACCTGGATCCAGAGGAGCACCCTTCAGTCCCTCCTTGATGATAAAGTTATGCCATAAGAAGCACACAGCTGCCATGGCCCCATTTCCTACAATGGGAAAGAGGTTGTGAGAAAAGAAACACTGGCTCAAAAAGTGAAGGCAATTGTTGAGTTGGGAATTAGACAAAGAAAGTCTTATTGTTTGAGCACTTGATTTTGATGGTCCATATTGTGAAGCTGTGCCTTGGTATTTCTTATATGAAACTCTCAGCTGCTAGCTTCTTGAGTCTAAGCGAGTTCAAACTTGGTGGCTCAGTTGGTAAAGAATCTGCCTGAAATGCAGTAGACCTCCTGTAATGTAGAAGACCCGGGTTCAATCCCTAGGTTGGGAATATCCCGTGGAGAAGGAAATGGCAACCCACTCCAGTATTCTTGCCTGGGAAATCCCGTGGACAGAGGAGCCTGGCAGGTTACAGCCTTTGGGGTCTGAAAAGAGTCAGATAGTACTTAGCAACTGAACCACAAACCACAGTTCAAATTTTGCTTCTTTTACAACTAGAAAAGTCCTGGATAGTAAAGAACTTTTGGTAACTATCTCAGTACCAGGAACATGTAGGGGCACAATAAAAGACTTATAAATGAATTGGCAAAGAACGGTCAAGATGAGAAGCTGATACATTACCAAGGAATCTAAATATCATCTATCGAAGGAGCCCATTCAGTAACTCACATACATTTTAAGTTGGAACACTTGTAAAACTGATCATATTCTTGTTGACAAAGAAATCCTTAATGATTTCCATAATTAGGTTGTATAACTCAAAAACTCCAATGAATAGAATATTAGAATATTAATAAAAGAGACTGCTTTATATCAAGTCCTATAAGCTACAAATAAAGCTTTACTCAGAAGAAAATGTCTTAGATAATAATAAAGGAAATGAACAGAAATTAACTGAACTTTTAACTTAAGGCACTATTACAAAACCAAATAAAACTAATAGCTCAGATGTGATGATTAATAAAAGTTGAAATTTGCCCAATGTATTTTGAAAATAACAGTTAAAAAGCCCAAAGCTTGCACTTTAAAATGTCAGAGAAAGTGTATAAGCCCCTGAAACACCATAAATAAGAAAAACTCAAAGAAAAAAAAATAGAATAGCATAAATTATAAAGGGAATATAATCATAGCTCTAGAAAATGTTAAAAATATAAAAGACCATTTTGAACAACTTTAGAGAAAGATTTGAAAACCACAGGAAATTAATCATTTCTAGGAAAAATAATTTTCCAAAGAGTTCTAAGAAAAATTAGAAACACTCAATACACTAAATGACCACAGAAACCTTTGGAAACGTGATTCCAGTCCTAGTATTTAAAAGGTGCAGGTCTGGATGGTTTTATAGGTAAGTTTTATCTAACTTTCAAAGAAAAGCTAATCCCCAAATTACTGAAATGATACCAGATCACAAGCAAAGTTAAATATCTCCCTCAATCAATTCACAAACAACAAAATCTTAATATTGACATCTGCTAAATATACAGCATAAAAACAGAACAAAACATTTTAGACTAATTTCACTTATGAATATTGATTAAAATTTTTTCTGAATAAACTTCAATGGTGAATTGAGAATAATATACCATTCAAAGAATATGAGAAATAATGTACTTTAACAAAAAGATATCTATCAACAAAATTCATTACATCATCCTATTAAAGTAGAATTATAATCTTATCCCTGATTTTCAAAAAGGCCTGAAAAACTTCATGAGTCATTTCTTCAAAAAGTCTAATTAAAATAGGGATTGCAAAAGGTGTTCTAAATATTATAGAGATGATGGCTGAAACTCCAATACTTTGGCCACCTGATGCGAAGAACTGCCTCATTGGAAATAACCCTGATACTGAGAAAGACTGAAGGCAGGAGGAGAAGGGGACGACAGAGGATGAGCTGGTTGGATGGCATCACTGACGTGATGAACATGAGTTTGAGTAGGCTCTGGGAGTTTGTGATGAACAGGGAAGCCTCGTGTTTTGCAGTCCATGGGGTTGCAAAGAGATAGACACGACTGAGTGACCAAACTGAAACTAATGAAAAACAGACTGTAACATCATACTAAATAGTAAAATTACACAGTTTTCTCCATTAAAATCAGGAAGATAGTGATGTTTATTATCACAACAAAAATGTATAAGTTCTCACTAAATAAAGTTGTAAAATACCAGGAAATAATGCAATAATTTTTAAAAGATATGATTTAATATATTCCAAATAATGCTTAGAAATATTGAACCAGTCAATTCTAAAGGAAATCAACCCTGAATATTCATTGGAAGGGCTGATGCTGAAGCTGAAACTCCAATACTTTGGCCACTTAATGCAAAGAGCTGACTCAGTGGAGAAGACCCTGATGCTGGGAAAGATTGAAAGCAGGAGGAGAAGGGGATGACAGAGGATGAGATGATTGGATGGCATCACCAACTCAATGGGCATGAGTCTGAGCAAACTCTGGGAGATGGTGAAAGACAGGGAAGCCTGGTGTGCTGCAATCCATGGGGTCACAAAGAGTCAGACATGACTGACTGAACAACAAAAATAATACTTCTAAAAACTTAAAAATTATGAGATCAATTGATAAGTTTATCCAACACAAATAAATATATAAATATCAATAGCTTGCCACCCTTGCAAAGATGATTAAATTATTTTTGACAAGGGTGCAAAGATCACTCAAAGAGAAATGACAATCTTTTATTAAATGATGCTGGGAAAACTAAATATCCAAATGCAAAAAAAGAAGTGGGTGTTTACTTTATACCATATACAAATTTAATTCAAATCGAATCAAAGACCTAACAGTAAGAGCTAAAACTCTAAAATTCCTATAATAAAACACTAAGGGAAAACCCCACAACCTTGAATTTAGAAAGGAGTTTTTGGGTAGAACACCAAAAGAAAAAAAAAAAATAGGTAAGTTAGACTTCAAAATTTTAAATGTTAAAGGACACTGTCAACAAATTGAAAAGGTAGTCCACAAAATGGGAGTAAATATTTGCAAAACATATATCTGATATGGGATTAATATCCAAAATATATAAAGCATTCCTACAACTCAACAACAAATAGCCCAGTTAAAATATGGGCAAAGGGCTTGAAGAGCGGTTCCCTCTGCTCTCATTAGCCTGTTTTCCAGACCTATCTTTGCTGTCCTCAGCTCTTTAGCCCATATCCCCTGCTAAAGAGAAGATCCTCTTTCTGTTTCCAAACTACACTGTGCTCTTCCACAGTTTTACTTGTGGCCTCCAAGTAGAATGACCTTTCCCCCATTTAAAATGAGAGAAATAGTTCTGCAGCCCAAGACTCAGTTCAAGACTTTTTCTTCTTCGACATATTCTCATTTTATTTTTATTTGATAGTATTTTTTCCAGTTTTATTGAGATACAGTTGACATACAATATTATATTAATTTCGGGTGTACAACTTGATGATCTCACTAATGCGTGGAATCCGAAATAAAACAAAAAACAGATACACCCAAGGTAAATACTTTAGCCTGTCTACTAACATACTGGCTTGTTGACTAAGGTGTTTACCTTATCCGGTTTTCTCTTTTTTAGTAACAGAAATACTTCAAGAATTATACCTACAATAAAGTACTTTCCACCGAACATTTGGTTTTCATTTTCTGAAACACTTTTACTTAGTGAATATGTTAAAGTCACTCTAACACAGAATATTTTTTTAAGAAAGGTTTTAGATCTTTAATTTTCTTTAATCTCTAAGAATTGTAGTGTTTAGAAAGTCTGAAGTGATTGTTTTGGTCAGTGGGGAAGCATGCTCTAATGTGTGACTGAGGAAAATAACTGGCTGCCGCGTGGAAGATGGAAAGAGACAAAAGCATGTGCACGAGGATCTAGGAGGCACCGCCACGTGCAGGATGCAGAGGCGCCACGTGCAGGACCCAGAGACGCAGCGTGGGGGAGAAGCAAGAGGGCACGCTGAAGACACTAAGAACAAAGGACGTGGTGAGCCACGTGGCACTGGGGGAAGAAAGGAAGGCGTGGGGGCTGATTCAGAGTTTTCAAATTTTGGCAAATGAAATTATAGGAAAAAAATAATAAAAGGAAGCACAATTTTAGCACATTAAAGTGGTAAGCTTAATTTGGTGGTGACTAAGTCTTTAGTATTGGTTTAATGGTTCTGTTGGAACTCCACTCCTATAAAGGATCAGTGCCTTAATTTTAGGCCCCAAGTGAGACTGTCCTATTGTGTCATCATAAAATGCACCCAGACACTGTTTAACAATCTCCTAAGTACATATAGGGAAACAGAGTCAGACTTTATTTTGGGGAGCTCCAAAATCACTGCAGATGGTGATTGCAGCCATGAAATTAAAAAACGCTTACTCCCTGGAAGGAAAGTTATGACCAACCTAGTTAGCATATTGAAAAGCAGAGACATTACTTTGCCAACAAAGGTCCATCTAGTCAAGGCTATGATTTTTCCAGTGGTCATGTATAGATGTGAGAGTTGGACTATAAAGAAAGCTGAGTGCAGAAGAATTGATGCTTTTGAACTTGTGATATTGGAGAAGACTCTTGAGAGTCCCTTGGACTGCAAGGAGATCCAACCAGTCCATCCTAAAGGAGATCAGTCCTGGGTGTTCATTGGAAGAAATAATGCTAAAGCTGAAACTCCAATAATTTGGCCACCTGATGCGAAGAGCTGACTTCTTGGAAAAGACCCTGATGCTGGGAGGGATTGGGGGCAGGAGGAAAAGGGGACGACAGAGGATGAGATGGCTGGATGCATCACCGACTTGATGGACATGAGTTTGGGTAAACTTCTGGAACTGGTGATGGAACAGGGAGGCCTGGCGTGCTGCAAATCATGGGGTCACAAAGAGTCAGATATGACTAAGTGACTGAACTGAACCGAAGTACATATTATTTGGCATTTGTAAGGCCTGAAAGATTATGCAAATTGATTTGATACATGATACCACTGAACATGGACTTCCCTTATAGCTCAGTTGGTAAAGATCTGCCTGCAATACAGGAGACACTGGTTTAATTCCTGGGTCGGGAAGATTCCCTGGAGAAGGAAATAGCAGCCCACTCCAATATTCTTGCCTGGAGAACCCCATGGACAGAGGAGCCTGTTGGGCTATAGTCAATGGGGTCACAAGAGTCGTTCATGACTTAGCCACTAAACCATCTTTAAACCACTACCTTGAACATATGACTATTTGCCTTTCTCTCTGGTTTCCATCTATAGGAAAACATAGTTTGCATACAGTTGTAATCATAGTGCTTACATAATTTGTATCTTTTTTTCTATTATAATACGTGAACTGCTGTCTATATTACTATGCTTTTCAGTTAAATGGTTGCATAATATTCCAGGAGGTGATGGGATATAACTTAGCATTCCTTTCCTGTTGAGCTCTTAGGCTTTTAATTTATCTGTTGGTGTAACTGGGCAGGGGGGACCATATAATTTGATATAATAATTGACTCTGCTTCTCCAAGTATATAAGCTCCTAACCTTTAGTATACTTTATCCTCTTCAAAGCCTCAACTTAGACTTCTGTTTTTCTCCCTTCATTACTTTTAGCAAGACAATTGCCCTTTGCACCTATTCAATGGCTCTCATTTCTCCTGCCAAATTAAATACATTTTAAACATTTTCTCCCTTTAAGTCTCTCTTTAACATCTCCCCATTCTTTGGAAGTGTGCCTATTCCCCAGGTCCTCATGATAAAAACAATGTTTGCATATATTCTTTGCTCTGGATCTCATGGGAGGTGGCTTCATTATTCCTACTTTAAAAATTTGCCCTTTAGTCATCATGCCCTGGAGTGAAGCACCTTCCACACCTGTTCTGGCCTTATGCTTTTATTCACAAAGCCAGGCATCAAGTCTATAGAAACTAATTTCCCAGGCCCTCTTCTTAGTTCTAATATGATAACTTTAGCATTGATTCATCAGTGCAGATATGACATTCTGCAAATAAACAGCAGTCACTTCCATCAAAGCTTGAAGATTTGTTATGATGGATATATTCAGACATACCAGTCTCTTTTTAGAAAATGCAATTTTATGGAAAAATACAAGATAATTGGTCTTTAGCTCTTGCAATAAACTTAGATAGCCCCTGCCATATTTAAATTAATACAGTGCTTCTCCCTGTTAGATCAAGCCTCCTGATTAAGTCAATCATGTGAAAAGATTCAGGCATTGCTCATGCGCACTCAGATTTTTTCTTTTCAGTGTGGGTATTTTTGTGAATGATGTGATACTTGCCCATCTACTAAGTAAAGGAAATTGAAAGTTCTTTATTCACCCATATATCCTGTCTGTCCTTATCTTTCAGCCTCAGCCTTTGCCTCACGTTGTGTCACATAGGTGGTAGGTTTTATTGGGCACTGGAAGATTCTCCAAAGCAATGACCTAGTATTTACAGCCTCCACGTGAACACTGGGTCTGCTGTCCAGAGATCACATGCACATCACTCTCGAGGATTTATTCTCTTCCTCATTGTCCCCATTTCCTCTGACTTTAGCTGCCACGGTACAGATCAAGAAACTCAGAGAACAGCTTTGCTTCTTTTAATCTCTCTTAAACCAGCAGCAAGAACGAATCAGACTCACATGGCTGGAGCAGCAGAATGTAAAGTGCCAAGGCTGGCATTTCAATCAGCCCTCCCACTTCCAGAGGAAGCCTGGATAACGAGGAGTGAAGAGGCTCCTTTCCATGAACAAATTAAAAGCTCAAAGGGTCTACCTTCATTGAAGCAATTCCGGACCTAGCGGCAGGACTGGTATGATTTCTTAAGCAAGATGGAAAACACTTTCTTTGAAGGGGGCCCTCTGACTGGTCACAGCCACTGATGATCCAATTTGCCTAATTAACCCATTCAATTCCATCCCTATGTGTGTCCAAAGTTTTACTTTAAAGTGAACTTTCTTCTTAAAAGTCATAAACTCTGGGGAGAAGCCCACAGACAACAAAGACACTTTGGGTTTACTATGTGGAAGTCACAGTCAGAGATCACACTACTATTTTCTGAACGATTCCTATTCCACAGTCAAAGACGGCAAGAGTGAGCTAGCACCCGTGTGATGCCAGAGTTTGTTGCCCAGCAGGGGTCAGAGATGTGCATGGACATGATCAGATGATGAGTTCCTTGCAGGCAGTGGTGATGTCATGTGCTTTTTGCATCTTCATGATGGCCGAGTCCCAGGCTGGGCACATAAAATCACATGGTATAACAGTTGGAAGGGGAATTTGAAAGGTACCAGTTGATGTCTTGACTTACAGATGCAAACACTGAGGCCCAAAGAGGTTATAGAATTGGTCTAAGGTCTCTCTAGTCAAGGCTATGGCTTTTCCAGTGGTCATGTATGGATGTGAGAGTTGGACTATAAAGAAAGCTGAGCACAGAAGAATTGATGCTTTTGAACTGTGGTGTTGGAGCAGACTCTTGAGAGTCCCTTGGACTGAAAGGAGATCCAGTTCTGGGTGTTCATTGGAAGGACTGATGTTGAAGCTGAAACTCCAATACTTTGGCCACCTGATGCAAAGAGCTGACTCATTTAAAAGACCCTGATGCTGGGAAAGATTGAGGGCAGGAGGAGAAGGGGACGACAGAGGATGAGATGGTTGGATGGCATCACCGACTCAATGGACATGGGTTTGGGTGAACTCCAGGAGTTGGTGATGGACAGGGAGGCCTGGCGTGCTGCGGTTCATGGGGTTGCAAAGAGTCGGACACGACTGAGCGACTGAACTGAACTGAACTGATGAGTGGCAGCGCCCAATTAGAACTCTGTGGGGAGCGAGCTCCGCCCGTGGCAAAGGTCATGAGGAAGGAGGCTTGACATACGCAAAGGCGGGATCAAGCCTCAGGAGTCTCCCTGGAAATTCTCGAGCAATCTACCCCCAAAACCAGAGTCTGTCTACTTTCTGCTTTGTGCTTTCACCTACACCTCTGACTTTACGGGGGGCTGTCCCCCACTACCTCTCTCTGAAAAAAGAGTTAGCTTACAGCTCCAGTTAATAATTCCTGGGTGTGACAGTGTTTTAACCTACAAACTCCTTTGGAAATCCTCTAGCCTACCTGAATAGGTTTTTCCGGCCACATGTGATTGTTCAGAGCCTCCCAACTGTGAGAGGCAGGAGATGTTCTAAACTGTCTAAACACAGATTCTTTTGAGTAGTTAAAAGATTGATTAGAAATTGTATTGGTGAAGGGATTTTCACTTGTTGGGCCAATGTTTGCTGCTAAGTTTCCATATCCCTTACCTGCTGTGTCCCTGGCAGTGTATTGATTAATATAATTGGTGTAAGTAGTAGCTTTAATGTTTGTAACCTGGGACCCTTGAGTTAATTCTTTTTCTTGTTATAGCCCACCACACCTTTGTGCTGTAGGAATGCAACTTTATCTAATGCTTTTGGAGGGTGGCTCCTGACCAATCACCTTTAGAAAAAAATAAGTTTTCTGAAGAAAAGGTCTTAAAATGTTAACAGGCCTCCAGGCCAGAAGATGATGCAAATCACCTAAGCTTTTGCATATGATAAGTTTGCAGGAAGAAAGCCTGGCTTGATGCCTGACACTACCCCTTCCCCCATTATCCTCTATGCATAACTTAAGGTATAAAAACTACTTTGGAAAATAAAGTGCGGGCCTTGTTCACCGAAACTTGGTCTCACCATGTCGTTCTTTCTCTTACCTTCTGGCTGAATTATTTAGCCTCTTTTCTGCACTAAATTTCCTCACTGAGCTATCCTTATTTCAGCCTCTTTTCTCCACTGAATTTCCTCACTGAGCTATCCTCATTTTATTACTCTTTATATCCTTAATTAACATTTAATTAAGCAATTGTTTCCTGATCTTCGCCTACGCCATCTCTCCTTCGAATACCCTGGATCAGCCGGGGCTGGTCCCTGGCAGAACTCCTTTCTCCTGGGATGGACGTGTGGACACAGTGGGGGAAGTGGAGGTGGGATGCACTGGGAGGTTAGCGTTGATGTATATACCCTGACCATGTGTAGAATACACAGCTAGTGGGAACCTGCTATAGAGCTCAGGGAACTCAGTTTAGTGCTCTGTGATGCCCTAGATGAGTGGGGTGGGGTGGTAATGCAGAGGCACACAGTGGAGGGGATATGTCTACGTAGAGCTCGTTCACTTTGTTGTGCAGCAGAAATTAATACAACAGTGTAAAGTAATTATACTCCAATCAAAAAAAAAAAAAAAACAACCCTCCCCTCTCCTGATTCCAGTCCAGGACACTTCTTAACATCTTTCTGATGTCTCTAAAGCAGGTACTTAAGAAAAATGTGCTTATTGATAAACTTTAATTTACACTCCATCACATAAGATACTGTTTGAATAGTAAGAATCACTATGGAGCAGGATTAACATATGTTTGTGCTTGAGAGAAAGAGAGAAAGCTTATTTGTCACCTATGTGTATATGCGACTAGATGTGTATATGTGACTAGATGTGTATATGCGACTAGATGTGTATATGTGACCTATATGTGTATACGTGACCTATGTGTATATGTGTATGTGACTAGAAATGAGTGCAGAGATAAGACAGATGTAAGGTCACATATACTATGCTACATTAGCATTTACTCTTCATGCATATGCTTCACAGGGTACACAGGGATCTGAAACCTCATTTTTGAATACATAAAATAACAAGCCTTGTATAAAGGAGCCCTTTTTCTGATTCATAATTCTTTGTCCACAAGGAAGTGAAGGCAAGTGAAGAGATGTGAAAATATGTGAAAGCGTTAGAGTTCAATCACTGAAGAAGCTAAGCTCAAACTAGAGTTTCTCTGCTCCCTGGAAAAGGATCCACTTGGAGCTTGACGGCATCTTTGCCAGTCCTAAGATCTCTGTTATAAGGGACGAACTAGTCCACAGTTCAGTCTCACCAGGTGTAACGCTGACAACGCACAAAGCACCTTCAACCCAACGTCAGAGACCCTGAGAGGCAAGAAATGAGAGGGCCTGGCAGGGGTATGCTACAATCTCAATGGGATCTCTTTCAAAGCACGCTGCAGCAGGAAAGACATGTATAATGGCTATTTAATCATCTTCACTATGAAGTACCAATTCTTTAGACTCTTATGACATTCATGAATGATGCAGGAGGCGGACATGATGAATACAGAGCAATTCCCCGCGACAGATACTTCCAGGGAATTTATGCCCCTCCCCCCAGGACAAAAGGGCTCCTGGGCTCAGTTATCATTTGTTCTGAGAGAGAGAATTTACAGTCTCACTAGCAACTCCTTTTACCCTACTCAATAAAGCGCTTATTTTGATATACTGACTGCGATTGTTCGAGAACAACTGTATCCTTGGAAATTCATGTGCAGTGAGCAGACTGGTTAGGCTCACTTTCACTTCTGTTATTTTTTCATGTTCTAAAATTTAGAGGGCTTGGATCCAGGTCTTCAAATCACATGTTCACCTTTCTGGTTATACACACACACACACACACACACACACACACGCATACATGTGTGTGTGTGTGTGTGTGTGTGTATGTGTGTGTATTAAGAAAATGTGTGTGTATTCACACACCAACACACACATATGCAACTCTTTAACATCTAAAAGCTCAAATGCTGTTTGGGTTCACCTGTGAGTCAGGTAATTCTTTGGCGTGTGGCTGTATGCACTGTTGCTGCTGCTAAATCACTTCAGTCATGTCCAACTCTGTGCAACCCCATAGACGGCAGCCCACCAGGCTCCCCCGTCCCTGGGATTCTCCAGGCAAGAACACTGGAGTGGGTTGCCATTTCCTTCTCCAATGGATGAAAGAGAAAAGTGAAAGTGAAGTCGCTCGGTCATGTCCGACCCTCAGTGACCCCATGGACTGCAGCCTTCCAGGCTCCTCCATCCATGGGATTTTCCAGGCAAGAGTACTGGAGTGGGGTGCCATTGCCTTCTCCGTATGCACTATTAAATATGTAATAAAAATCTCAGTCTGTATTTTCTGCCCAAAAGTAATCTGCATATAAATAGCAAATTAGTTGATACACTCACCAATATTTATTAAGCTCCTATTATATGCTAGGTACCTTTCTGAGTGCTGGAAAAATAGCAGTGAATATACTTGCCTTAGTAGAGATGCTCTGCTTATAATGATGGCAGGTTAAAACACACACACAATAGATCTATAATATAATGTCTGGGAGTTCTAAGTGCTAATGAAGCATGACAAGAGGATAGGCTTGGGATGGTGCCTATGTTAGATGGACAGAGCAGGTCCCTCTGAGATGAAGGCAATAGGGGCCTGAGAACAAGAAAAGTGTCACCATATCCCTATAAAGGAAAGAAGGTTCAAAACAGGGGGAACAAGGACAAGGGATAAAATTAGAAATGTGTTGGATTTGCTTAAGATGAGGCCAGGGAACTAGTATGGCTGGAATGGAGACATGAGGGACACAGTGAGATAAAAATGTATTTGGAGAAATAGAGACCAAATTGTAGAGGGTCTCACAAGAAGTTGCATGGCAAATAGATGGGAAAACAGTGGAAACAGTGACAGACTTTATTTTGGGGGGCTCCAAAATCACTGCAGATGGTGATTGCAGCCATGAAATTAAAAGACTCTTATTCCTTGGAAGAAAGTTATGACCAACCTAGACAGCATATTAAGAAGCAGAGACATTACTTTGCCAACAAATGTCCATCTAGTCAAGGCTATGGTTTTTCCAGTAGTCATGTAAGGATGTGAGAGTTGGACTATAAAGAAAGCTGAGCACCAAAGAATTGATGCTTTTGAACTGTGGTGTTGGAGAAGACTCTAGAGAGTCCCTTGGACTGCAAGGAGATCCAGCTAGTCCATCCTAAAGGAGATCGGTCCTGAATGTTCATTGGAAGGACTGGTATTGAAGCTGAAACTCCAATACTTTGGCCACCTGATGTGAAGAGCTGACTCATTGGAAAAAACCCTTATGCTGGGAAAGATTGAGGGCAGGGGGAGAAGGGGACGACAGAGGATGAGATGGTTGGATGGCATCACCAACTCAATGGACATGAGTTTGGGTAGGCTTAGGGAATTGGTGATGGACAGCGAGGCCTGGCGTGCTGTGGTTCATGGGGTCACAAAGAGTCAGACATGACTGAGCAACTGAACTGAACTGAATCACAGGAAGTATCTCCTATGAGAGACAATCTTATCTGATACTACTCTAAGAAGATTGTAAAGCTTTCCAAGTAGCTCTGTTGATAACATTTTAAATAGGATAATGAAAATCAGGGGCTTTCCTGGTGTCTCAGATGGATAAATAATCTGCCTGTAATGCAGGAGACCTGGGTTCGATCCCTGCATCGGGAAGATCTGGAGAAGGGGATGGCTACCCACTCCACTATTCTTGCCTGGAGAATTCCATGGACCTGGTGGGCAACAGTCAGTGAGGATGAGATAGTTGGATAGCATCCCTGACTCAGGGGACATAAGTTTGAGCAGACTCCAGGAGATAGTGAAGGACAGGGAAGCCTGGTGCCCTGCAGCTCATGAGGTCGGAAAGACATGACTTAGCAACTGAACAACAACAAAAACAACAACAAATCAAAAATCAGACTTAAAAGGAAAGTAACCAAGTATGAAAGAGAAGACCTCAAAGTGCTGTCGTATAAAGAACAACTAAATGAACTCAGGATATTAAATCTTTGGGAGCTGGACAGGGTGGCCATCTTCAAATCTGTAGGATGCCATATAGAAGAAGGACCGTGGTCCTTTGGAAAATCGAACCAAGAATGATGGTGAAAATACCTGGGTTCAAGATCCCAGGTCATAATGAGTATAAGCATTTTCTTGAGCTATCCCAAATGGACACTGCAAAAATATGATTCAAATTTCACCCCCAGATATGTGTCAGCAGCGGCTAAATAGTCACTTTTCAGAAAGCCTATAGGTCCTTTCCAGATGGTTATAGAAGGGAACTATCAAAGAAAGAAAAAATCTATTTAAACAGAAATGCTGGCTCTGGGAGAACAAATACATTCATCTAAATTAATCACCATCTTCTTCTTCATTAAAAAAAAAAAAAGTCATATTCCTTTGCAGCAAAATTGCTGCTACCTCTTCATTGAGAAAATCAGTAGCCATTTTGGGAACCAGGAAAAATTTTCCCTGAGAATACTTTAACACATTTGGCAGAAATATCCTTAAGGGCTATATTCTCAAGGATATTTTTGGTCTAGAGTCCATCTTCTAGGAAAATCCTACTAACAAAAATCATCCATTTAAAAATATTCCTTCAATCACTGAAATAGACAAACACAATTCCTTTCCTTTTACCATGAATCCCAGAAGTGGTGGGAAGGAGGCAGGCTAAAAATGTTTCTTTTGCACTCTGGTGGACAAGCAGAACCATTTCCTCACTATTAATTTTCCACAATGGCTAAGATTGTCTCTCTCACTGGAACTTAATCCTGATGCAGCAGATAAGACCCAGGGTTAGACTTAACAGGCAGGGAAAGCCAGGGCTAAGACATCTTTGTTGAAAAGAATCTTCAGAAAGATCTTGGTATTGCCTCATTGTTTCTTGACAGGAAAAGAATTTACTATGAAGAAGTTGCCTTTTAGAGTATTTTAAATTAGAGAAAGGTAGAGAAAAATATTTACTTAGTATTTTGGAATAAGGAAAGAAAAGGAAAAAGAAGTCAAGGGAAGAGAAGGGCAGGAAAAGGAAGAAAGAAGGAAGGGAGAGAGGGAGGAAGGGAAGAAAGGAAGGAGAGAGGAAGAAAAGAAGAAAGAAATAGTAAGAGAAGGAAGGAGGGAAGATGACTGGGTGCCTTGCAAGAACTACAAAATAATCCCTCTGCCATAGTCTGCCTGAAATATATCAGAGTTACTGTTGTCTTTCCAGGATAAGTTTCTGTATTTACATGGTTAAAGAAAAGGAGCAAAAATAATGGCAGGGATGGATAAATAGAACAAATGTGGAAGTTTTGGAAAATGAGAGTCTCTGGAAAAGAAAGCATAAGAGTAATTTAATTACTGTTTGAGGAGATAAAGAGTTTTCTTGAAACAAGGCTTTCAAAAAATGGATGTGGGGACTTCCCTGGTAGTCCAGTGACCAAGATCCTGTGCTCTCAAGGTAGGGGGCCTGGGTTTGATTGCTGGTCAGGAACTTAGATCCCACATGCTACAACTAAGAGTTTGTATGTTGCAACTAAGATACAACACAGCCAAATAAATTAAAAAAAAAAATATCTGTGTACTACATATAGAGATAACAGGATAGAAAGCCATGGATGGAAATAAAAACGGGTAAAATAAGGAAGACATTTTTGACCCATCAAGGGGGTCACAAAGAGTCGGACACGACTGAGCGACTGATCTGATCTGATCTGATATATATATTCACATCAACAATAACAAGAAAAACTCATAGTTACTGAAGGAGCTGCAGAGGTCTCCAACCCAGCAAAATTTCTACTATTCCTCCCTATCTTTCATCATATAAAACCCTTGTATTTTATTCATGGTCCTTATTAGTTTTTGTCTGTTTCTCCCAAAGCTCAAAAAAGGCAGAAACTTGTCTTTTCTTCCTAAAACTCTAGAACATTTCAAAGCACATAGTTAACTTTCTTTAATAATGCTGAATCAACAAATAGAGCTTTAAGATTTCTAGTTCCTAATAATAGGGACATCATTGGGATTATGCACCATCGGGCATTGGCCTTCAGTCTCTACCCCTCGTGGCTCAGCTGGTAAAGAATCTGCCTGCGGTGTGAGAGACCTGCGTCTGATACCTGGAATGGCAAGATCCCCTAGAGAAGGGAACGGCTACCCACTCCAGTATCCTGGCCTGGAGAATTCCACTGACCGTATAGTCTGTGGGGTTGCAAAGAGTCAGACACGACTCAGCAATTTCATGAGCATACTCTACCATTAAAATTCTTATATAGATTCCAATTGCCTTAGAATAAAATCAAACTCTTAAAATGGTTCCAAAGGCCCTCCATGATCTGTCTTTTGCCATTTCTCCTACTTCACCCGGGATCATATTCCCTTTTACATACCCCAGACACTGGGGTTTATTCTAGTTTTCCTTCCAAAAGGCAAATGGCATCATGGCTTTTTGCATCAAAAGGCAAAGAGGCACAGGAGACCTCTTCATGTGCTTTCTCCTCTTTCCCCAGATCTGCATTGGGTGGCTCCTTCTCTTTCATGTCAAGGGTAGCCTCTTGAGAGACACTTTTTTGACCTTACAGCAAAAGGTAACAACAAAAGAGTACATTTTCAAGAAAACCTGGGACCTTCCTGGTGGTCCAGTGGCTAAGACTTCTCCTTCCGATATAGATGGTGTATTCATGATATGGGAGTTACATAAGATCCCCCCATGTCTCAAGGCCAAAAACCCGGAAACATAAAACAGAAACAGTATTGTTACAGATTCAATAAAGACTTAAAAAATGGTCAACATCAAAAAAGTAAAATCTTTAAAAAAAAAAAGAACCTATTCTTAAAAAATAAGATGGTAATTTCAAAAAAAAAAATCCTATTAAACTATCACTTAATCACTGCCATATATCCATGCCACTTCTATTAAATCCAGAACACATAATGTCAAGCTTATTTTCACAATCCCCATGATATGTGGAGAAGACAATGGCACCCCACTCCAGTACTTTTGCCTAGAAAATCCCATGGACAGAGGAGCCTGGTAGGCTGCAGTCCATGGGGTCACGGAGAGTTGGACACAACTGAGCGACTTCACTTTCATTTTCACTTTTCACTTTCATGCATTGGAGAAGGAAATGGCAACCCACTCCAGTGTTCTTGCCTGGAGAATCCCAGGGACAAGGAAGCCTGGTGGGCTGCCGTCTATGTGGTCGCACAGAGTCAGACATGACTGAAGCGACTTAGCAGTAGCAGTAGCCATCATACGTAAATCTTTATTTGATCCATTTTTTAAATGGAAAGAATGATAGTGACTTCTCTTCACTTTGTATTATATGTTACTAGAATAATCCATTAATATACACAAATTCATACATAAAATAGCACATGGAAATCTGCTGTGGGATACAGGGAGCTTAACCCAGTGCTCTGAGACACCTGGTAGGGTGGTTTGGGAGGGAGATGGGAAGGGGGTTCGGGAGGGAGGGGACATACGTATATCTGTGGCTGATTGATGTGGATGTATGGCAGAAACCAGCACAATATTGTAAAGCAATTATCCTTCAATAAAAAAATAAAAAAATATGGTGATCAACAAATAGAAAGAGATGGCTCAGTTTTTTTGGTTAACTGCACGTTTGTGCTCCTTCAAAGTGAAAAGGAATTAAATGTGTGTAGTGTTAAATAAAAATAAAATAAATACAAAAAGTCATATTGAACTCATCCAAAGGGAGGTACACCGCAGATCCAAAGCAGTGGAATGACCATTGTTAGTCTGTGGCTCCTGTAACAGAAGTTTTTATCAGTTTATTCTTCACCCAATGGAGTGCCAATAGTGAGCCACTCAAAAGGAAAGGGAGAGACATTTCTTTCTGGATAGGACTCTTTAGGGCAACCCAGTCCATCCTAAAGGAAATCAGTCCTGAATATTCATTGGAAGGACTGATGTTGAAGCTGAAGCTCCAATACTTTGGCCACCTGATGCAAAGAACTGACTCATTGGAAAAGGCCCTGATCCTGGGAAAGATTGAAGGTGGGAGGAGAAGGGGATGACAGAGGATGAGACGGTTGGATGGCATCACCAACTCGATGGACACGAATTTGAGCAGACTCTGGGAGCTGGTGATGGACAGGGAGGCCTGGCGTGCTGCAGTCCATGGCGTCGCAAAGAGTCAGACATGACTGAGTGACTGAACTGAACTTTAGGGCAACACTGTCTCCCAAGGTGTGACAGCAGAAAGTCAAATCCAAAGGCACTGACACTCTCAATTCACAAAGTGGTTCACACAGGTATTTTTCAGGAGTTGGATGAATAAACTCTGAAAATCCTTTTCTTCCTTTTCTGTGCTGTATGTAAATGCAGTCTATTGATTCAGGTTCCACTATTTCACAGCATTTGCATGCTCCAGTAACACAGAGGATTCATTTCCATCTCTCCCTCTCAAGGAGCTGAGGTTGCTCTCAACACAACCCCAAGTGAACAACTCCTTCCATCTCCTCCTCCTCTTTCCTTTTAGTCCTGGTATCCTGACAGTTGGATAATGGGGTTAACAAAATGACTCTCACATAAAACACTCTATTTTCATTTATGTTAATCTTTTTCACTTCTCCAATATCAATGGGGAAACAGTCTAAGGAATTAATTTCCTGGTCTGAGACAGGATGAACTAGGATGAGTGAAGGGTAGTTAGCCCAAATGTTTACTTCATAATGAGAAGTAGTTGACGTTGACAATTGAAAATTGCTAGGAATTTTTTAAGGATAATGGTTCAAAATTTTTCTTGCCCTGATAGATTCCTCCATCAGTATACCATGAGGAAATTATTTTTTTTTAATTAAACAATTTAAAGTGCTTTATAACTTTGGAAAGTGAGCCTATTCAAATAGAAAGACTTCTAGACTCCAAGTGTTTTAGTTCTGGACTGTAACACTGGTTAATTTCTTTAATTTCTCATTGAGGCTACTCTTGCCATTCCTGCTCATTCCCTAAGATGCAGATAAGATCATCTTCTCTGTAAAGTTCTTTTCATCCATTCAGTCATCCATTTGGTTCAGTTCAGTTGCTCAGTTGTGTCCTACTCTGTGACCCCATGGACTGCAGTGCACCAGTCCTCCCTGTCCATTACCAACTCCTGGAGCTTGCTCCAACTCATGTCCATCATGTCAGTGATGCCATCCAACCATCTCATCCTCTGTTGACCTCTTCTCCTCCAGCCTTCAATCTTTCCCAGCATCGGGATCTTTTCCAATGAGTTGGTTCTTCACATCAGGTGGCCAAAGTATTGGAGTTTCAGCTTCAGCATCAGTCCTTCCATTTGGTTAACACTGGTTAATTACAGTTAATTACAATTAAAAGTCATTTTTTCAACACATATATATTTAGACCTACTATTGATCAAATTTAAAATAGGTACTGAGGACATAGAAAAAACAGGAAAAAAAAAAAAAGCCTCTCCAGCCACCAGTTGTGCATGATTTTATCCTTCTTCTGGTGTATAAAAGGAGCTCAATTAATATTATGAAGGGGCTTTTCATAATTTACACACTTGCATCATGAAGGAATGAAAGCATATGATCTGAGAGTCTCTACTGTTCTGGTGTCATAAGAGAGACAGTCAATGGTTCTACATCAACTGCAGTTGTACCAGAGGTAACACTGACTAGTTGATAAGCTCAGGCTGCAATGAACTGACTTTCCCCAAGCTGTCTCTGAACTCTTTGAAGTGGAAATTATGCATACAACACCAGAGGAGCCTGGCAAGTCACAGATGCTGCTTTTGGCTTCACCTGCTCACTTCTCTCCCCACTGGGACGATTGCCATAAGCACTAAACTTTACTGGGAAGTGCAGGACAGGCATTCAGCCCTTTCAGGGCGAGTCTGCAGAAACTGATCACACGGAGCAGCTGAAGGTCTAGGACACCTCTGCTCACTTGCAATAATCAAACAAGAGATGCAATGATGAAACAAAATGTACCTCTGTGTTTACAAGACACTGAAATAACTGGACCAAAAGAAGAAGGAAAGAAATCAGCAAATCAGGCTTTGTGTGTAGATCCAACATTAGTGTCTTTTTTTTTTTTTTTCCTGCAGTTGATGTTTGGTAGAAAATCTCAAATGCCCAATTCTTGTGAATAAAATTACAAAATTAATTAAGATTTAATCCCCATTTCTTCCTACCTATAACATCTGGTGAGTACCCTCTCCAATTGCCATCCTTGCCCTGTCCCTGCTCTGTTGCAGCAATCCTAGTTTCTCTGAATAATCAAGGTTACAGTAAAACTCTATTTTTTTCCCCCTAGACTTAGGGTCAAGAAGAGCCCAGAATAGCCAGGTGATAGATTCAGCACTCTGCACGGTAGTATCATGAGCCCTGGTGGAAGCACTTCTTTCTGATAAATCATGTCCACAAACTCATGAACATTGCTTAAGGAATCTTAGCTTCATTTTGTGTATCCCAATTAAAGCAACCTTTATTCCATTTTCCTAAGACCCTGTTCATGATGTCCAGGGTACAGGCTGTTAAGAAGATTAGAGGGGACCATCTATGCAAACAGCCTAATGATTAGATCCTCATGAGTGCTCCTTAAGTGATAGCTATTTTGATTAGCATTAGCATTCTTGCTGCTGCCCTTTTCTTGTTCTTAGTTGTTATACAGGGATTCTTTAAATTGGTGGAAAAACTAATTAATGGAGTATTTACAAATCACTGTCTTCCTCACTGCAATGCCCTTGACCACAAGCTTTCTATGGCCAAAGCCCTGACACTGGTTACATTCATCCAAAATGAGCAGAGGAAAGTATTAGAGAGAAAATGAGAGAGAAATAACAGCAAATAGACTAATAGCACAGGGGCTATTAAAACATGTATCCTGGATTTGGAAGAGAAGGAGGCCACATTTCTTTAAACATTGCATCTATCTCAAGTACTATAACAGGTCATTTCAAATTTTGACTTAGCTGAAGATTTCCATATGCCCTTCTACAATATTCACAGTCTCCATCTATAGGGTTTCCTTTGATGCCCTTCTAAGATTTCCCAGTAGCCCAGGGATATCCTTTCAGCATTTCATCTGGACAGCTGTTCATTTCCCTCAGGATTTGTGGAACTGGACACAGAAGCCCAGGACAAGAACCTATTACAGAGAGATCCATTTTTCTTTTTTTCTCAGGTATAGGGGTTTCTATAAAAGGGCTTTGCTGTTTACTCAATACTTTCCCCCATGCCCTCCCCACTACACCGAGGTTACCTAAAAGGTGATTTTACTAACAAGGAAAATTTTGAAACTGATAGTCCATAACAACATTAATTCAGTGCTGATCATACTGTTGATTATTTTCAGAACAGAACTGTCCTTGCCACACTGGTCATTATCAGATCTGTTGCGTTAACCTAAGCATTTCTTCCACTTCAGTTCACTTCTTTTATGCTACTTGATCCTGTAGCAAGGTCACCATACACTAAATTTGTCTCCTGGATAGCATATGGATCCAGCAACACATTACCCCAGAGCCCCATATAACTATTAATAAAGAATTAGAGCCATTTAAGCCAGCACGCCATATGGTACCTAATTTATTCAATAAATATATTACTGTAAATACTCATAATTAGTACTCCTACTAATCATACTGGTTTATAGAAAAGAAAAATCTTTGAAAGCAGTCATTTTTAAAATTGGGATCTTTGTTTTGAAGCATATTTTCCATTTGTTACAGTTAAACTATAATAAATGCTTATTAAGAATCTTTTGTGTACTGGTTATTGGGTTAAATTCTGGGGTTATATAGATTTATAAAATCTGAATGCCACTGCTTAAAAAAAAATCATCTAGGGGCAACTTGAATCATTGGGCTATTGTAATACAGCAAATATAAAAATATAAGTGGATATGGGTAGTGCACTGTGGTAGAAAATCACTGTTTCATTTGTACTACTAATACTGATTTAAACAGACAACAACAATAAAAAAACAACTAGCAATTTTGAAGCACACGTATTTGCCAGGTATGCCTTTTACATATCTTCTTATCCAATCTTTACAAAAACAGTAACACTATTAGGCAGATATCATCATCTCTATTTTCAGATGAGGAAACTGAGGCATAGAAAGTAAATGGCTTTCACAAAGTCATTCAAAAAGGGGCGAACCTAGAATTGCATAAAAATTCTGCCTAAACTTAATCCTCAGGCTATTAATTATCACACCAAACTGCTTCCTTGTGTCAATTTCATCTTGCTAACCACACTGTAAACTTCAAAAAAAGCAAAGCCTTAAACCATCCACTTTTCTCAATGACCCTTATTCCTCCGCTAGTCTGGTACCCAAATAATATTTTTGATAGCTCTGTTTTGAGCAGTAAATGCACAGCTCATTTCTCTAAGGAACAGTGAACTTTTCAGTGCTCAATTCTTGCTTTGTACAATTTATATGGGTTTCTTTTCATACCTTATGAAAATGGAATATATCACTCTTGAACCAGTAGGCTTACAAAGAACAGAATAGACTTGAAAGAATATGGTATATTGGTATAATCAATGGTATATTGGTTACAGAGTGATACCTATTCACACATATATTGTTAAGTGGCTTATCATATCTAAACTTGTTTTAAGAGAAGTAAGACAAAGTAGGAAAAAAACAGAAATGAAAAGAACTTTTAACTTCTGGCATGACTGGATAGAATGAGAAAATAATTTTCTGAGATATAAAGTTGACTTAGAGACTTTCAACTTCTTTACTGAGTTTTTTTTTTTTTTCTTCTTTAAATAAAACATACAAATGAATACCTGGCTGGCAGAGTCTCTAGAGACTATATGCTAGAAAGCTAAACATAGGTTTTTGGTTTTGATTTTCTGAGAGTTATACTTAGCTCAATACAAACAAACAAAAAAAAAGGCTTAATGTCTGGTTCTGAAGCAATGTCACTGGGATGCAGTTCATCAGATCTGTAAGTGTGCTGCTGCTGCTAAGTCGCATCAGTCGTGTCGGACTCTGTGCGACCCCATAGACGGTAGCCCACCAGGCTCCCCCGTCCCTGGGATTCTCCAGGCAAGAACACTATAGTGGGTTGCCATTTCCTTCTCCAATGCATGAAAGTGAAGAGTGAAAGTGAAGTCGCTCAGCCGTGTCCGACTCTTAGCGACCCCATGGACTGCAGCCTACCAGGCTCCTCCGCCCATGGGATTTTCCAGGCAAGAGTACTGGAGTGGGGTGCCATTGCCTTCTCCAGATCTGTAAGTGTAGGGCACCACAATTGGCCATTTGGAAATGAATGACTCTATCCTCCATTTTTAATGCCCAGGGCAACTAAGTATATATATGTATATAACTTTTATTAAATGTATATTCAATTAGTGATATTTAATTTCCACTTGAAACCTATAATCTAATGATTTGTGAACAGAGTGGTCATATAATTGCTGATAAGTATACTTTGTAAGTACAATATCAGCTCAACCATTCCCACACACGCGCATACGCACACACACCCACGCCCACATGCTTTCTATATACAATAGACTGTATAAAAACTCTTGTTTGTGGATGGCATAAGGGTACTGCATTTCTTAGCAGCTTGTAGAATCAAATCTGAGGATTCACAAAAGGAACCAGAATGCATCTTGCAGAGAAAATAACAGCATGAAAGTGAGTTGGGAAATGCCATTCTATTTATTTCAATACCTTGTTTCAACATATTGAACACGACTCATGCCAAACATCAAGGTAGAAATTGTGTGCATAGACCTACTCTACAATAGATATCAAACTGCAAAAAACTGCACTTCCAGGGTGACCAGCTGGGCACTAGTGAAACGCGGCATCAGGTTTCCACTTTGAGGCTCAATTACATCCATCTTCATTACCTTCCTCATGTTGGTTCTCGCTACACATACATAGTTGGCACAAAGTCTTTTCCAGAAATGCTTTTTCAGGTACTCTTGGCTCAAATTCCAGTTTTCATTTCACATTCCATTGAGATTTAATTAGAAATACATTTTTTAAATAGTTTTCTGAAGTAAAAACTAGAAGATACTGGCAGAAAACTCAGCTCTCCCTTGTTATTGCTCTACCTAGTTGGTTGGTTGTGAAACTCCTAGGAACAGTAACAGGTGTTTTAAAATGCTTACTTGAAAAACCTAGTCCACACTGTTCTTAGGGAGACAAACATCAGTGACAGAAAATCCATATTAATACCGAGAGCTTTTTGCTAGTTATTTCTTTGAATGGGACAGCTTCAGAAACCATCATTATTAAGCACAACTCAGTAGGTAAAGCACATTCTTTGTCTCTTTACTTCAACCTGAATGGCCCTCACAAACCCAAGTCAAATGTTTACTAATGAACTCAAAAAAGGGAGCAAGATAGATAGACGGAATCAATTTGAGTCCAAAGAAGAAAGAGATCTTGAGACAATGATTCATATGTAAATAACTTACTAAGAGACACTGGGTCTTCCCTAGTTGCCCAGTGGTTAAGAAAAGTCCTCCTTGCAAAGGGGGTGTGGGTTCATTCCCTGGTTGGGGACCTAAGACCCCAGTGTACCTCTGAGCAACTAAGTCTGGTGGCCTCAACTACTGAGCCCTCGCACCATGACTAAAGAGTATGCTGAAATGAAAGATCCCTAGAGCCGCAGCTAAGACCCAGTGCAGCCCAATGTGTGAGGTGCTAAGTCACTTCAGTTGTGTCCAACTCTCTGTGACTCCATGGACTGTACCCTGCCAGGCTCTTCTGTCCATGGTATTCACCAGGCAAGAATACTGGAGTGGGCTGCCAGTTCTTTCTCCAATGCAGCCCAATAAATAAAAATAAACAAGAATGCACTCCCACAGGAACCAGTAAGATATGAGGGGAAGCAGGGCAGGAAAGAGGAAGTCAAACAGTCACAGAGGTAGCTGCAGAGTCATTCTGCAAGAGAAATCTGGCATGTATAATGCAACTGAGTGGCTTTCCGAGGAAAGAAATAGATGGAGGATCATCTTCCTAAAAGGAAAAAAAAAAAAAAAAAATACTGGTTATTACCAGAGGAAGCATGCTGAAGCTGAAGGATCCACAAAAATCCAAAGGGATTGATAGACATTTAATCAAAACATGGTCGATAAATGATTAAACCCCAAACCTCATTTTCCACATGAGAACAGTATGATTCAATAAAGTCAAATGACCTCCCCAAGACCCCACAGATTACACATGGCAGACTGGGCGAGGACCCAGCTCTCTGAACTTCCAGGTCAAGGGACTTCCTCTTTCCCTTGGCAGTCAGCAAAAGCTACGTGTGCTCAAATCAGCCCTGAAGTCTACAGAGACTCCCTACTTCAGGATTCTGTGAGTGGAGTAGCAGCCGTTCAGAGTCCAGTTTTGTTCTCTGAAGTGAGTCTTCTGACACATTTTTTTCAGTAACCATGTCTTTCCTTTCCTCTGGTCCTAGGGACGGTTGGGTGGGAACAACATGAGGCTGTGTCAGGCCGCCATGTCTGCGTTGGTTGTCTGAGAAGACACTGCAGGGGAGGTGATGCAAATTCAATTTTGAGAGTCTGCATGTTTAAAACTAGAGGCTTAATGGGTTCTCAGAAAAAGCTTTATTTTAGAAACCATGTTTCAGAATTAACAAGTGAATGCTCAGTATTCCTAAAAGAGCCTGGGGAAATTCTGTGAGAGCTATTCATCAGAGTGAAAATTCAGTGTCTGAAGCTGGGACAAAAGATACATCTTGAAGTGTCACAATCCATCTAGAAGATCGTTCCAGACCGGGAGAACCACATGCTCGGAAGCACTGAGGTGGAAAACCCCGCGGTGAATGGGAAGAACCTCTAACCTACTCAGAACTGTTAGAGCAAGAAAAGCAAAGGACACGGCGTGGAGACATGAGCGAGGGCGGGATGAGGAGCTAAGAGGGAAAGCCGTCAGGTAGGCTGGAGACGGATTCCGAAGGGCTTGGCCTACTTTACTAACAAACAACGTAGATTCTGTCTTAATGGTGAGGAGGAATACTGAAAGGTTTTACAAACAGGGAGACACAATCAGGGCTGCTCCTTAGCAAGTTTAGTTGGGCAACTGTGTGTAAGATGCACAAAGAAGGTGCAAGAAAGACATCAGGGGATTAGTTAAAAGGTATTACAGTAACTCCTGGGAGGTGGATAAAAGATCAGGCTGATGCCATTTCTGAAGGGGAAGCAGAGAATACATTTTACAGGAGTTAGTCAGTAGAATAGAGAGAACTTAATCCAATCAGTGCTTAACAGCAAAGGTTCGAGTGGTACCTGCCATCCTCACTGTTGTGAAACAGTACATTGTAACCAAATTAAACTGGCTTCCAATTCTCTTTGCTCTAAAATGTCACTCGTCAAAGAAAACCGTATATGTGCCTTTTCTTAGGAGACGGAGACCGCTTGAAAAGCTCTCGGCTATTCAAGTTGTGGGGCTCTGTAAGACGGGGGAGAAGAGGGGAGGAAAAAGAAATCACTCCCCAAATAGAAACAAACTGGGGATGTGCAGCTAGAAGAAGAGTCTGACGTATTTACAAACAGCTCAGGCGTGTTCATGATTAGAACACAGATCCTTGGACCACCATACTGTAAGGCGAGAATTCTCTTGCTCTTTTCAGGATGGCACTGTGTACTGCTGAAGTGAGACTGGGATGCATTCAAAGAGCAGGAAGAAAAAGTGTCTTACCAATGAGAGAGAGAGAGAGACGAAAAGGAGAGAGGGGGATAGAGAGAGGAGAACTATCAAAGAAAACAGCAAAGACAAAAAGAAGTATTTTTTACCCATGTCAAACACAGTCACAGAAATGGCCTTTTATTATAAAAGCCCTTTCACACCATATGTGCTTATAATCTCAATACTTTGACCTGGTTACAGGCCCCTTTTGGAGCAGTTGCCTGCAATAGAAAAGCAGCACTCCTCTGAGTGATGTCATAGGTCACTTTGGACACACAGAGGTAGTGGTCAGAGGTCATTCTGAGCATCAAGCAGAAAAATCCACAGCCTACTGCCACCATCAAGGACAGTCTCTCTTCCTTTTTAATAGGATAATTAAATATATATTTATATATATTTATCTCTCAGCCTCATATACTGCTCAGTTATTAAGAGAAATAAGAAATATTCACTGATAGGGCTAATATAAAAAGAAGGAATCTTTTATTTGAAGGTTAAGAGGTTATTTGAATGTATCTTTAATGCCTGATCTCTTGACTTTTCAAGTGAGATTCTGTCCCAAACACCGGTCATGTCCCAATCCACCAGCCACACAGAAAAAAAGTTTTTTTTTTCCCTTCCTAGCAATCTTGGGCTGCTGCAAACTTTCTCCACTTATCTCGTCACAAGCTTAAATTAAAGCAATTGCTTTTTTGGGAGCAAATTTCCTCCTCCCTTCCTTCTGCCCCGACTTTGATTCACCTGTCGATTGACATTCTTGCTTCATTACTTGCTGACAGCTTCAAATGCAAACCTGGTCCCTCAGCAAATTAGGTCTAATCATTTCCTTCCTTAACATTATCACTTCAGTGGACTGTCAGGGGCATTCAACAGACTGTGGAAGATCAGAAGCCTGTCGTGGCTCTGAGCTCCTTCATTTTTGGCCTTGAACCAGACAGAGTTGTACTGGGTGTGCTCCTGGATTCCTCCTTCAAGATTATGTAGCCCTTTCCCCAGCTGATGAGAGTTCATAGTTGAGTCCCTATGGAGACTGTCCTCAGTCCTATAAAGGACTGGGTGGCTAGATGAGGATGCAGGATGGAGAGATTCAGCTCCCTCTGCTCAACTTAGGACATCTGACAAGGACCAACCTACTTCCAGAGTTAGCTGTGGTACTTGTTTAGTCACTAAGTCCTCTTTTGCAACCCCGTGGACTGTAGCCCATCAGGCTCCTCTGTTCATGGGATTTCCCAGGCAAGGATATTGCAGTGGGTGGCCATTCTCCAAGGGATCTTCCTGACCCAGGGATCGAACCCACATCTCCTGAATTGGCAGGGGATTCTTTCCCACTGAGCCACCAGGGAAGTCCCAGCTGTGGGACTGCCAAGGCTTTATTTGTACCCGCATCTCAGTCCAAATTATCTGTCTCCCCACACCTGCTTCCCCCACTCGCATTCAGGAATTATTTCACAGCATGCTCCCCAACAAACCTTCTGCACACAGTCTTCAACTCACAGTGAGTTTCTGGGAAACTGGACCCAAGGCAGCGGCAAAAAGCTCTGCCATTTCCTGCTCAGTGATTCATCTGTATGTTGTTTCTTGCGAAGAGATTATACTATTATACCTGCATCACTGACATGACTTTTTATTTGTTAGATGGATCGTTCATCTTGAAATGCTGAACAGGGTCTCCGGCCATGGGCCCTTCTGCTTCCCTGGCTCACTCCCCGAGGCCCGGTCATTAGTCACCAGATGACAGGTGCTCATTAAGAGATGGAAGCCGTGCAGCCAGTTGTAAGGGGATTTACATTTTTATTAAACTTCTTTGACTTAAGTTTGATTTTTTTTTTTTAATAGACTTGGTCTCATTTTTCCAAATTGTGCACCTGTGCTCATGGCCACCACTGGGCAGAATCCCATCCTTTATTTTCTTATCTAGAACCAAGTGGGACACATGGAGAGCCTGGATGGCCAGTGCCAGGAATTTCACAGTATCATATGCCACTTGTTTTGTTGCAGAAAATGTTATTTTTTCTAGGTACTACTGACTACAAATCTGGCCAGGAATTGAGTCATGTTTGATAATATTTATCCTCCAGGGTGCATACATATGAATTGGAAAACTGTAAAATGCAGATTTCTGCATGTAAATCCTCAGATCCTGTTTCCATAGGTCTGGGGTCAGGATGAGACATTTGGAATTTCCTCAAGAACTCCAAGGGCTTCCCTCATAGTTCAGTTGGTAAAGAATCTGCTTGCAATGCAGGTGACCTGGGTTTGATTCCTAGGTAGGGAAGATACCCTGGAGAAGAGAATGGCCACACACTCCAGTGCTCTTGCCTGGAGAACTCCATGGACAGAGGAGCCTGGTGGGTGTCCATGGGGTCACAAGCATTGGACAAGGCTGACTGACTAACATTTCATTTTTCAACTCTATAATGGTCAGTTTCTTTACTGAAAAAAATCCAGAAATCTAAAATTTCCTTACAAGGAAAGTTGGAAATTCCACAATACCAACATTCTTCCCTTTGACTTTGTTTCCTCTGAATTATGAAGGACAACAGATCCAACCCCTTCATTTACTGCACTATAAATTTGGAACATAGTGCTGCACTGTGGAGATTGCATTCTTCGGTGCCAGGGGAATAGTCAACAGTTACAAGAATATATGCCTCTAAATTAAGATAAAAGCGAATGGCTGAAGCAGAATTATTCAGGCATCCATGAAACGTGTCTTCTGGCAGTCCTCTCAGCTTCAGCTCACCACTGCTTTTCAGTATCTTATAGTTTGAAAACCCAGTCACCAGGATTGCATGCGTCTGCCTCTCAGTAAAATGTGCTAAACATGAAGGATTCAGAAACACACTGGACAAAGCAGACTGACATTCAAAACCGTGACAGAAGGACCTGATGATCTTTAAATGTGTGGGCTTGAATTTCACAGTAGAGAGTTTTCCATCTCATCATGCAAACCTTGCTTCTGAGAACAGACAAGCAAATCTTCCAACACCCTTTAGAATATTAATAATATTAACCTGAACTATTAAATAATGTGTGTCACTGGAAAGTGAGGTGGAAGAGATGAAATGTCCTTCTACATTAGTCTTTTAGATTTGGGATTTTCTTGGGGTTCAGTTCAGTTCAGAGTCTTTTAGATTTGAGATTTTCTGAGGATTAGCACATGCTAAATTTCTCCAGTTGTGTCCAATTCTTTGTGACCCTGGAGATGGTATAGCCCACCAGGTTCCTCTGTTCATGGAGATTCTCCAGGCAAGAATATTAGAGTGAGTTGCCATTTCCTACTCTAGGGGATCCTCCCAACCTAGGGATTGAACCTGAGTCTCTTATGTCTCCTGCACTGGCAGGGAGGTTCTTCAGTAGCTCAGATGGTAAAGAATCTGCCTGCAATTCAGAAGACTCAGGTTCGATCCCTGGGTTGGGAAGATCCCCTGGAGAAAGGAATGACTGTCCACTCCAGTATTATTGCCTGGGGAGTCCATGGACAGATGAGCCTGGTGAGCTACAGCCCACAGGGTCACAAAGAGTCCCACAGGACTCAATGACTAACACCAGGATAAGTACGCAAACACAATTTAACACAAAACGACTGATGAAATCTAATCCATAACACAAGATGGGATTAAGCACAGACACTCCTAATCAACTGAGACACAATAGATAGCATTTTACATTCTGTGATGAAGATATGAGCATAGCAGAGAGAGGCACTGGTTTCTCCTAGAGCTGGGGCCAAGAGCCATGAGAACATCTTCACAGAAGAGAAGACATTTGGATCGAGCCTGGGTCTCCTGAATGGCAGGCAGATTTTTTTACCATCTGAGCCACCAGGGAAATCCCTGGATCAGTGGCAGTGGCTGGTAAAAGATTAAATAGGAATATATATGTAAAATAAAAAGACTCAGAGCAAAAGTAGAGAATATACAATGCAATTTCAGGATACTATGATCCAAAATGATTAAATGAATTAAAGACATATCTTCAGAAATGATAGGTGCTATCTGCAAAACTAAAGTTGATAGCGATTAGAAATTATATCAATAATAAAGGGTCCCATTGCTCAGGGAATAGTCAGTCTCATAATCACTGAGAACCACTGGTGGCTTACTTGCCTGGGAATGATATGATCAGACCTCTTTCATCAATGGTAACATCAGCTTCATGCAAAGAACAGATTGGGAGTAGGGAGGAGAGAACAGATACCATTAAGAAGGCACTGTCAGGACATAAGCTAAGCTAAGTCACTTCAGTCATGTCGGACTCTGTGCGACCCCATAGAGGGCAGCCCACCAGGCTCCCCCGACCCTGGGATTCTCCAGGCAAGAACACTGGAGTGGGTTGCCATTTCCTTCTCCAATGCAGGAAAGTGAAAAGTGAAAGTGAAGTCGCTCAGTCGTGTCCGACTCTTAGCGACTCCATGGACCCCATGGCTTAACCAGGCTCCTCCGCCCATGGGATTTTCCAGGCAAGAGAACTGGAGTGGGGTGCCATTTGGAAGAAACCTTTGACAGATGAATGGATAAAGAAGATGTGGTACATATATACAATGGAATATTGCTCAGCCATGGAAAGGAATGAGGCTCAGTCATGTGTAGACATGGATGGACCTAGATACTGTGATACAGAGTAAAGTAAGTCGGAAAGAGAAAAATAAATGTCAAATATTAATGTTTGTATGTGGAACATAGAAAAATGGTACAGATGAACCTACTTGCAGAGCAGGAATAGAGAAGCAGACCTAGAGAATAGATATGTGGACACGAGGCGGGGGTCAGGTGGGGGTGGGATGAACTGGGAAGTTGGGATTGACATATGTACGCTGCTGCTGCTGCTGCTAAGTCACTTCAGTCATGTCCGACTCTGTGCGACCCCACAGACGGCAGCCCGCCAGGCTCCCCGGTCCCTGGGATTCTCCAGGCAAGAACACTGGAGTGGGTTGCCATTTCCTTCTCCAATGCATGAAGATGAAAAGTGAAAGTGCAGTGGCTCAGTCGTGTCCGACTCTTAGCGACCCCATGGACTGCAGCCCACCAGGCTCCTCCATCCATGGGATTTTCCAGGCAAGAGTTCTGGAGTGGGGTGTCACTGCCTTCTCCACATATGTATGCTACCATGTATAAAATAGACAGCTAGTGGGAAGCTGCTATATACCACAGGGAACCCAGCTTGGTGCTCAGTGGTGACCTAGATGAGCTGGATTGGGGGTGCTGGTGGGAGAAAGACCCATAGAGGGAGGGGATATATGTATACATATAGCAGATTCACTTCATTGTACCATAGAAACTAATATAACATGTAAAGCAACTATATCCCTTTTTTTTTTTTTTTTAAGAAACCACTGACAGGTAAATGTTGATGAAGTCTGTCAGTAGATCAATGTAGACAAATTAAGTGGGAGAATAAGATAGACACATTTCTGATGCAGAATCAACATAATTTAGAAATCAATTAGAAGTCTATTAACAGAAACCAAAACTGTATAGCTTTTTAAAATTCATTCTTCCCTTTTTCTTTTCATTTAGCATCGCTGGTTTATTTTAACCTTCTTAACAATTAAAACCTTCAGATCTTGTTTCACAAAGTTCTGTCAAGTCAGATCTCCTACACCCAGTATCTTTTCAATTTTATTTTGATGGCTTTTATTGCTTTATCTAGGTTGTCAATATCAGTTTTAATCTGGGTCTATCATGTATTGTTATTGGAGAGATTTTTAATTTTTATTGTTATATGATGCTGGTTAAATGCAGAACAGTTGTATTTATATAGTCTTTTAAATGGTTCCATTTAGGGTCAACATAGAGCCAATGATCAATATTCTCTCTATATTATGTTATACATTTTTAATTTTAATGAACACCAACTATAGAATCATAAGAAAAATCTATGGAACATCATAGAGGCCAGGTCTTTGCTGAAGAATAGTTCTATAACCAATTTCCTGACAAAGGACTATATATATTTGCAAATTAACATTGGAAGGCTAGAATCAGGCATTCTCTTCTTAGACTGCTGCTCTTAAGCAAATATTTACCAACTGGTACCTCACTTCCTTTATTTTTTGGGGTTCCAAAATCACTGCACATGGTGACTGCAGCCATGAAATTAAAAGACACTTGATCCTTGGAAGAAAAGCTATGACCCACCTAGACAGCATACTAAAAAGCAGAGATGTTACTTTGCCAACAAAGGTCCATCTAGTCAATGGTATAGTTTTTCCAGTAGTCATGTATGGATGTGAGAGTTGGACTATAAAGAAAGCTGAGCACTGAAGAATTCATGCTTTTGAACTGTGGTGTTGGAGAAGACTCTTGAGAGTCCCTTGGACTGCAAGGAGATCAAACCAGTCATTATAGTCTTAATTTCTAATATCAAGATTTTAAAACTCTCTCCAAGGATACCAAGCACAAGACATTTTTTTTTGTATGTGGCATTGGAGTTCTTGGATCAAGAACTATCTGTTCTTTAAGGAAAGACACTCAGTTCTTTCACTCTAAGTAAGGTAAGTATTTTCTGGTTATTTCTTCAAGAGAGGATGATGGATCTGCACTGATCAACCTGTAAGTCAATGACTAGAAGCTGTCGTGAAGAGGCCCGTGCATCTGCATACAGCCCAGAGTTTTATCTATGACTCTTATAATACCAACCTTGCGCCCAGGAATTTCTGGAGTAGTATATATTGAACTACTCAGTTTAGTAACAATAAAGATTTATAAAAATGTATTACGTGCCAGGGACTATGGTGGGTAGTTTCTATTTTATCTTTACATAGTTTCTTTGAAGAAATCCTGTTACTCAAATTTTATAGATTAGGAAACTAATACTTTAAAAAGTTAAATAATTTGTCCAAGATCACTGAGCAAAGGATTCAGAGAAAAATCTCATTTCAGAGGCAACACCTAAGTCATGACTCCATCCTGTTGCTTCGTCAGATATTATGAGGCAGACAAGGGAGCCCTACTGTTAAGTAGAAAAAAGAGATTGTCTTACCAACCAACCGAGGGATCAAACCCATGAGGGATAGACCTGCACTATCCTCAAATAAAATTCTCCAAAAAACAAACAAACAAAAAACCCAGCATCTGGCATTTCAGATCACTAAAAGAGCTCATCTCTATTTGCCTAACTTTAAAGGAGAAAAAGAATCAAATTCTGTGATTTCATGTCACCCCTAATTAGGTTGCATATAGTATTTAAAATACTTGCCAGAGGGAGTACAATTGGTGGGGACTCCGCAATGCACAGCCCTAATTTAATTTAATACCAGGAACATCTTCCTAGAGATCACTAAAACCCACTTTTCTCATAAGACTTTAATAGTCCAACCATCTATAAAAAGTAAAATTAATTGACAAAGAGAATGTTCTTCATTTAAAGTGTTCTCTTCAAGAACACATCTGCCCACTCCCATTACCCCCTCCTTGTTAATTCCCTCTGCATTTCTTTTAATACAGAATTTTATAGATCTGTTTCAAACTCAGAACTAAGAAGATTTTCAGGTATTGAATTCATACTAAGGAAATCTATCTTGTGATTCTAATCCTCAGTCTTGCTTACTTCCCGTTTCCCATATTTTCTGCCACTGAGAGAAAAGGAACAGCAAGCTTCTAACTCTTGTGTCCAAGTTGATTTTGTGTGCATATTGAAAAGAGAAAAAAAAATCTGAGTTACCCAAATAAGGGTTAGAAGTAGAATTCTGCAAAATGGTAGATGACTTTACATTTTCTGTCTGACTTTTAAAGGAGCTTGCTCAAATATTCAAAAACTGGGTTGATTATTTGAAATCAGACTTTAATCAAGGTTACATGTGGAAGCAAAAGAGCAGTGGCAAAGATATATTGCCATCACAAGCTGTGAAAGAAATGCCCCATAACCAGAGTCAGGTACTCCTAGTATACTTTTAAAGGACATCTATCATAATACTTATTACACTGATAAGTATTTACACAGACATCCATCACACCAACACACACACACACACACACACACACACACACACACAGGCATAGGATCCTTGAATAGAGAGCCTCATCTCACTTTTCTTTCCAGCTCCAGCACTCAGCACAATGGCTGGCTCCTTGGAGAAGCTCAGAAATTCCCTGAATAGACTGGCTGCTTTGAAACTGCAACAATTTTTGCTGTTGCTATTTAATCACATGATACATATGTATGTTTCAAGAATACCAAGTTAGGTTTGCTTTACCTCTTTGTTTCTCCTCTAAGGAGACTGAGACACAATGGGCAGAGTGAAACTTCAAACAGAAATTTCTGGAGACTTCCTGGGTTCGATCCTTGATCAGGGAACTAGACTCCATACATGAAACTATGCCACATGCCACAACTAAAGATTCCATGTGACTCAACTAAGATCTGCTGCTGCTGCTAAGTCGCTTCAGTCGTGTCCGACTCTGTGCCACCCCATAGACGGCAGCCCACCAGGCTCCCCCGTCCCTGGGATTCTCCAGGCAAGAACACTGGAGTGGGTTGCCATCTCCTTCTCCAATGCATGAAAGTGAAAAGTGAAAGTGAAGTTGCTCAGTCGTGTCCAACTCTAGTGACCTCATGGACTGCAGCCTCCCAGGCTCCTCTGTCCATGGGATTTTCCAGGCAAGAGTACTGGAGTGGGGTGCTATCGCCTTCTGGCACAGGCAAATAAAGACACGCTTTTTTAATCTTAAAAAAAAAAAGAAACTGCCAATGAGGTTCATCTTATATAAAGGACAGACCGCATGAGAAAAGTTTTTTGTTTTTTTTTTTTAATCCCAGTGAACTATTTTGATATTTCCCTTTGAAACATTCCACTGGCTGGCTGGAGTTTCTGCTTTTCATCTAGTATCCTGGAGATCCACACAGATTTTCACAGTTTTCTGAGATTTTTCTCAGCCCTTGTTTTGGCAAAGGTTGTTTGCATTTCCCCTCCAGTCAAAGGAAACACATCTCTTAAAAAGCAGGTCAGTGGGATTGCCAGTGTATGCCTCTATATGACATAATTCCTAGTTCTTGCCATTTTTGTCAAATCTTTTATGGAAGGGGGAAAATAATCAAATGAGAGCAGGAAACGCCAAACTACACAATTCAGAATCAATTAAAATGTTCCATGTCACCTTAAACATTGTGGGAGAAATTCAAAAGAACAAAAACAGAAGCAGGCAAAAGAGTAAACCATCTAGGGAAGAATCCTTACTACCAGCTGGTGATTCGAACCAAACAACACAAAATAGAACAAAGATTTTTTATAGCACTTCTCTGGGTAGGAAAGTTACTCCAATATCTTATCCATGTCTTGCTTTTTATCTCTTTGGCCTCCAGCAACTCCAAACAGCAGCAAACTCCCCACCCCAACAGCCACCAATCCTATCCTCAACCCCGACATATTAGTCACTCAGATTCCTTTGGAAATTTATTAACAATGACATTTGGAAAGCACAAAGCCATTTCTACTCAATTAAATAAACACACTATGTTAACCTTCAGTACAAGAAGTGGCCGTTCATTTTTATCGGTGGCTGTAAACAGACTCTGAGCTTCACGAAGCCAAGATCAATAGAGCGTTGGCAAACAATAATAATCTCATGCACACTCTATCGACAGCTGCTCAGAAAATATAGTTTGATTCTTCTGGGCCCAATGATTGGGCCCTTGGCCAGCCTCTTGCCTTTCTCTGAACGAATGTCAAAATGTCAAGAAAAGGCTTCTATGGGAGTGAAATCTATTGCAGCTTCCTGAGGAACCTAATCGGCCAAGCTCTGCTATCCGGCCATGCAGGCCAATGGAAGGGACGCCAAATCTCCAGTGAGAGGGCTGCTAGACACGTGATGGTGGAGCCATATGGCTGTGCGGATGTCACAGGGGGGTTGTCATCGCTACTGTCAACTGTGTCTACTGCAATCATCGTGTTCATTTTAGTGATGGAATGGGAACAAGGATGCATATATAACAGACGATGGTTATTTCTATCTCTCCGGCCAGGTAGAGATGGGATTCCACAGTGAAAAGAGCTGGTATTCCATACAGACTGCCCCTCCATATCTGCTCTTCATCTAACCTTCCTGTGTGAGTGTGTTCTCTTCTACCCTTCCCTCCCTCTCCCCCAACCGTTCACTCTCCTTTCTGCCTCATCTTTTCATTCTTCCTCCACAGAGCACAGAAATTACTGCAAAGACACATGCAGCCTAGGAATGATGAAAGGGCTCTAGAGTTTGAATAGAGAGAGCAGTGGTCCCCAATCTTCTTGGCACCAGGGACTAGTTCCAGGGAAGACGATTTTTCCATGGATTGGGAGGCATGACGATTTGGGGATGACTCAAGTACATTACATTCACTGTGCACTTTATTTCTATTATTATTACACTGTGGTACATGATGAAAAAAATTATACAGCTCACCACAATGTAGGATCAGTGGGAACCTGAGCTTGTTTTCCTGAGCTCAGGGGGTAATCTGAGCAATGGGGAGTGGCTGTAAATACAGATGAAGCTTCACTTGCTCACCCACCGCTCACCTGCTGCTGTGTGATCTGATTCCTAATAGGCCATAGACTGGTACCAGCCCATGACTGGGGTGTGATGGATCCCTGGTCTAGAGACAGCCTTGCCTCTAACTTGCCACGTGACCCTAGACTTTCATGTGCCTATCTTAGAGCCTACATATTCTGATCTCTACAATGGATTGAGGTGTGATCCATATGATCTCAAAATCTTCTTTCTGTTTGAAAATTAAATTGGAGTGTAGGTACAGAAGACCTAGATTTGTGTCATAGCTCATCTGTTTGCTAGTTGGATGGTTTTCTATTTACTTTTCTGATCTCTAGTCTCCTCATTTGTAAAAAGCGAGGATAATAATCGAGTTCATAGATTTATTAAGACAATTAAAAGAGGTAATGTAAAAGGACTAAAGTTCTTTAGAAAGAAGAGTTGATTCTTACGATGAATCGAAGACTGACAGAAAGATATACGTGGAAGAGATTATCAACATAGACACACCCCAGGCAATCACTGCAGGGCTCTGACTCAGAAACTGGAAATTTTCCAAGAACCTAACCTGTCTCCTAATAGCTAAAATATACACAAATAAGGGGTTTGAGGTCACTTGTAAAATAAAATATTACAAACTAGTTTTATTGAATAATTTTCATATATCAGGCATTGAGCCAGCACTTTGTATAATTTAGTTTTCTGAATGCTCTCAGCAACCATAAAAAGTAGGCTAAAAATTTGGTTCTACTTTACAGAAATCAATCATAGAGGGGTTTTAAAAAAAATCCCCAAATTCCAGCAACTTGGACTCGTACCCAAGTCAATGTGATAAGTGTCTGTGAGCTTAACCATTAAGCTATGCAGCCTCCATCATTTACAGTCTCATATAAGACTTGGGATTTTTAAAAACCATACTGCATTTTCCCATGTAAGCTGTATCCTTATAAATAAACAACAGTTCGTCACTTTCTAGCAATCAGTCATTCAGCTCTTAAAGCTTAATTATTTCCATGATTATATTCATCAAGAAACAAATTTTAAAAAGAAAAATAATCTAAAGCCAGGGACTCTGCTTCTGACAGTTGCCTATGTGCCTCTTTTCAAAAACAAATTGCCACCTAAGTAATCACAAAAATAATGGGGGACTTTTATTTTGGCATACCCATTTGTTGACAGAGATGCTGCAAGAATAATCTGGACCATGAATTCAAAGATGTTACCTAAGGCTCCAAGAACGTGATAAGAATTTAGTGATTAAGATCTTAGCTCAAGAATTAGAGAAACCTAGGTTCAATTTTCAATTTTCCTTTTAATAGTTTTGGACCCTATACAAATTATATAAAACTCTATGAGGGATAAAATAATAGACCAATATTTCAGAATATTAAAATGAGCTTTAAATAAAGATATATGTGAAGTATTAGCTTTCTTAGCACAACGTCTGGCACATAATAGATGCTTCGTAAATTTTATCCATTATTTTTATTATCTTTATATATTATTTTTGCCCTGCTTATTTAATTTATATGCAGAGTACATCATGTGAAATGCTGGACTGGATGAAGCACAAGCTGAAATCAAGATTGTTGGGAGAAATATCAATAACCTCAGATATGCAGAAGACACCACCCTTATGGCAGAAAGCAAAAAACTAAAGAGCTTCTTGATGAAAGAGAAAGAGGAGAGTGAAAACTTGGCTTAAAACTCAACATTCAGAAAACTAAGACCATGGCATCTGGTCCCATCACTTATGGCAAGTAGATGGGAAACAGTGGAAACAAGATGTATATCCACTTGAAAGTGTTAGTCACTCAGTCATGTCTGACCGTTTGTGACCCAGTGGACTGTAGCCCACCAGGCTCCTCTATCCATGGAATTTTCCAGGCAAAAATACTGGAGTGGGTGGCCATTCCCTTCTCCATGGTATCTTCCCAACCCAGAGATCAAACTTTGCTCTCCTACACTGGAAGCAGATTCTTTACTATCTGAGCCACCAGGGAAGCGTTGTATCCACCTACTGCTAAGTCGCTTCAGTTGTGTCCGACTCTGTGCGACCCCATAGACGGCAGCCCACCAGGCTTCCCCGTCCCTGGGATTCTCCAGGCAAGAACACTGGAGTGGCTTGCCATTTCCTTCTCCAATGCAGGAAAGTGAAAAGTGAAAGTGAAGTCGCTCAGTCGTGTCTGACTCTTTGCGACCCCATGGACTGCAGCCTACCAGGCTCCTCTGTCCATGGGATTTTCTAGGCAAAAGTACTGGAGTGGGGTGCCATTGCCTTCTCCGTATCCACCTACATGTAGTCTTTAAGCCATGACTTTGAGATATTAATATCTGTTTTAATGAGCATTTTCTTTAGTTTGAATATAAATTAATGTGCATTATTCAGTGATCTTCCATAACCCCATATGATCATCTCTGTATGTGTGGGAGTGTGTTTCAAATATTAATAAGTATTAAGAGTTATTCTGTTTCTTTGAACATGTGGATAATTCCAATTGAGTTTTTTAATAACATAACTTTCACTCTAATGAATTCATCTTCCTTGTATAGATATAGCAATTTTGAGAGGAGTCCAATTGTGACTCAGTAGAATCAACCATTAAAACAAATTGTTACCTATAGCCTTCCCTTCAGAAGTCAAGCAATGAAAAGGTTTTTTTGGGTTAAGCTTTAGTTAGTTTCATTCCAACTTTAATTACATTGAAAGAAGATGTTTCAGAGCCAGCAGGAAGGCAATTTGTTTGTGTCTTCTCTGAGCAAGTATTCTGTCCACCCAGAGTATTGGTCTGTCTACACCATGTTTACCACACGCTAACCACCTCCTATGAAGGCAATTTATTGTGAGATGCAATCTACCAGAAAAGCAGTTGTGCTCAACGGGCATGATCATAAGGCAATGAAAACAGGTGTTCCTACCCTGTTATTCACTACACAAGGATTTGAGATGGAAAAGTGGATAGAGTTTCTAATGCAATCCCCCTTTAAGATTCACAATTAGTAACTTAACCATTTAACGAGTGGCCCTAGGCATTACTAATCTTCTCATTATTTGAAATTTTCCTTTTTGGGGATGCAGTCTCACTAAGGGATTGTTAATTAGTCCCAAGTATCATGATGGCAAAGCAGTGCTCACAGGTACTCCCAATAGATTGGGATAAAGTGGTGAGTGTGATGGGAAACAAAAAAAAGGGGCACATATGGGCTTTCCAGATGGCTCAGTTGTAAAGATTACACCTGCCAATGCAGGAGATGCAGATTGAAACCCTGGGTCAGAAAGATCTGCTGGGGAAGGAAATGGCAACCCACTCCAGTATCTTTCCTGGAAAATCTCATGGACAGAGGAGCCTGATGGGCTACAGTTCACAGGGTCACAGAGAGTCAGACATGACTGAGTGTGATAAGCACGCAAGAATCAGAGAAAAACCAGATGTCAAAAAGGAAAGAAAAGAGACTATTTTTACTTCTATGGCAAATTCCTTACACACTGTCTCACCAACAAGTCCCATCTCCTAGCCTAAGACAGGCTGTTTGCTGCACTTGGCAGAGCATTACATTGGATGAAGGACATCTTATCCCTCATTATGACCAAGAAGCCACACCACAAGTCTTCAAGGAAGCCCAGATAACTTTAGTGTTCTTTAAAGAGTTAGAATTAACTGACAGAAGGAACTCATGTGAAGGTCCTTTTCCATGCCATCCTGTTTGCAAAAGGAAAGCTAAAACACTTTTTAAGAATTAGAATATGTAACTAAAATATTGTAACTTTGTCTTAGTCCATTTGGGGATTCCACAACAACAAAAAAATAACATACTTGGGACTTCCCTGGTATTCCAGGGGTTAAGAATCCACCTGCCAATGCAGGGAACATGGATTTGATTCCTCATCCAGGAAGATCCCACATGCTGTGGAGCAACCAACCCTGGGTGCCCCAACTACTGAACAGCTACTGGGCTCTAGAACCTTCGTTCTGCAACAAGGGAAGCCACCACAGTGAGAAGCTTAATCATGCAGTGAAGAGTAGCCCACAGTCTCCACAACTACAGAAAGCCCATGTGCAGCAACAAAGACCCAGCACAGCCATAAATCAACTAATTAGCTAATTTTTAAAAATACCATATACTACGTGGCTTAAGCAACAAACTTATCTTTCACAGATCTGAAGGCTGGAAAGTACAAGATCGAGACACCAACGGATTTAGTGTCCATAAGAGTTGGTTTCCTGGGTCATAGATGGCCATCTTCTAGCTGTGTCCTCACATGGCAGAAGGTGGGAAGGAACTCTTTAGAGCCTCTTTTGTAAGGGCATTAATCCCATTCATGAGGGCTCTACTCTCATGATCTAATTACCTCTCAAAGGCTCCAATACCTAATGCTATCACCTTAGGGGTTAGATTTCAACATGTGAGTTTGAGCGGACACAAACATTCAATCTGTAAAACAGTTTACACTCAATCTAGAAAGTCATCCCTCTGGCTTTCTTACTCAGGTTTGGATAACTTTCTCTAATTTTAAAGTTTAATCTTTTGAACCAAAATCTCCTCTGAGAATTTGTTAATCTATTCCCACCATAGATGAGATCCTTATTTGGTTCTAAAGCACTGATGTGAATGAGGAATCTCCCTCAATCCCCTTTAAATTATCTTTAGCCTTCTAACTCTTAAAAGGAGGTTTTTTAAAAAGACAGATGAAATGAAAAGCAAGTCAAGATAGTGACCATAAAAATGCTGCTGCTGCTGCTGCTGCTGCTGCTGCTGCTAAGTCACTTCAGTCGTGTCTGACTCTGTGTGACCCCATAAATGGCAGCCCCCTGGCTCCCCCGTCCCTGGGATTCTCCAGGCAAGAACATTGGAGTGGGTTGCCATTTCCCTCTCCAATGCATGAAAGTGAAAAGTGAAAGTGAAGTCGCTCAGTCGTGTCTGACTCTTAGCAACCCCATGGACTGCAGCCCACCAGGCTCCTCCATCCATGGGATTTTCCAGGCAAGAGTACTGGAGTGGGGTGCCATTGCCTTCTCCGATAAAAATGCTATGATTAATCAAATTAAGAGAAGCAGATGGAATGGTTTTATTTATTTATTTTTTGCCACACCATGCAGTATATAGAATCTTAGTTCCCTGACCAGGGATGGAACCCGTGCGCCCTGCAGTGGAAGCTCAGATTCTTAACCACTGGGCTGCCAGGCAAGTCCTTGGATTGTCTCTATTAAAACATCATGAAAACTGCAAACTCTCTGCATATATAACTGTAACAACGATAGCAAGATCAACACAGAGAGGCATATGAGGTCTACATGGTGAAGTCTGCTAACAAAGCAGTAATATCCAGGAAACATGACTAATGCAGGGCTGTTCTAGAAACTTAGCTGAATATGATGACTATCCTTCTCATTCATTCAAGCCATCTAAACTCACAAAGAGGATAAACTCTATTTTAAAACCATAGGCCCAAAGATAATATTTTTCTCTTTAATGTTTTGGAAGATGTAGAGAAATTAAAGGTGAGAGGGGCCAATTAAGCCTTGTATGCCATACTGTACCTGCCTCATCCTCATAACACAAAAGTACTATAAGCACAACATAGCCTCAGGAGGCTTTGTTAGGCAACTTTAAAATCTAATATGAAAAGCTAACAGATGTCTCCTAAAATGGAGGTAGGCCTGCCTTTTATAGCCTACAGAAATAGAACTAGATCCTAGAGGCCTCCGCTCACTTCAGCTCCTTCGACCTTAGGAATCACTGGTGCCCCATATTCTCAGAATCAATTTGGGTCCTGTGCACACTGCCAGGGCTGTTTGCCATCTGGCATCTTCATGGTGGAAATAAGCATAATTATAAAAATCCAAGAAATATGAAACTTTTAAGCCTAAGTGAAACACAGATAGTTTGGTCAACCCCCCACACTTTATAGATGTGAAAGCTGAGGTCCAGAGTAGAAAGTTTGCCATCAATTACATGCATAGCAGAACTCCAAATTTGTAGACCAAAGATTTTCCCACTGCAGTACATTAAAAGCATTTAATGCAGTAAGACCTAAAAAGTGAACTAGTCTGAGATGAATTGAAGCATATGCTTTTAGCACCTGAACTGAGAGTAAAATTACTCGGTTAATACTAAAATCATTTAAAAATATCATGTGTGCCTCCTTTCCAAAACAGTATAATTTATGATTTCCCTAAAGACTTAAAAAATCTCACCGCATATGAAAGTATAAGAAAAGCCTAAAGCCTACAAGAGTTAAGTGCATGGAGACTGCAGTGATTGTTTGGTTTTTATTTTCTTCTGTGTAGATGTTCTGATCCCAGCACAGAGTAGGTGCTCAGTTAATATTTACTCAATAAACTAATATTTCCTTTCTCTTCTACAGAGTCTCACTAGTTTCTCTCTCTCTCTCTCTCTTTTTTTTTTTTTTTTTTGCTGATTCTAGTCAACTACCAATCCCTAATTTAAATCTATTCTGTTTTGCCTAGAACAAGACAATGAGATGTTCATTCTTTTATTGGCAAGTGTAAGGTAGAAGTAAATAAGTTCTCAATGGATATCTTGAGCTTTTTGTGTTGAGATCAACCCATGACAACCTGTGCTTACATTTGTATCATCTTCTGCCACTGTCTTTTTCTTTTAATGCATTTTTATTGGAGTATAGTTGCTTTGTGATGCTGTGTTAATTTTCAGTGTACAGCAAAATGGATTAGCCATACATACACATATCCCCTCTCCGTTTTGGCCTTCCTTCCCATTCATGTCACCGCAGTGCCTTAAGTAGAGTTCCCTGTGCTGTGCACTTGGGAGATTGGGATCCACCCATATACACTACTGGTACTGTGTATGAAACATAATAAGAACATATTGCATAGCTCCTGTGTCTTTTTTGCTTGCATTTCAGTCTTTACAGCAGACACCTAATGAGGACTGCAGAGGCCACAGAGTCAAATCTTGCATTCAGTGTGGCAACGCCCTTTCCGATCTTCAAGGGACGTGCAATCACTTGGCCCTTCTCCATGTGTTTTTCTTCCTAGAGCAGTGAAGAGAACAAATTCAAGAGTTGGGCAGCCTGGGCCCTAAGCTCAGCTCTGCCATATCTAAATTACATTTTCTTGGAAATTTATTGAAATTCTCTGCTTCAGCTTCTTCATCCATAAAATGGGAGGGATAATAATTCTATGTACTCACATGGATATTATGAGGATAAAAAAAGAGCATACAGTCCTTAAAACAGTAACTGGAACACCTTAAGAGCTGTTGTAGTCTCAATTACTCCTATTACTACAACTGCTTTCCCTAATAAGAGAGCTGGCTCCCTCCTCAAGAAGTTTATTCTAATGATTAAGACACTCCCAAATGGAAACTCATTTCTGTTATGGAGACCAAACAGAGCTTTCCATAACTCCTATCTGTTGGTCCTGGCGTTGCCTTTTAGTATTATGTTGATTAACAAGAGCCTCTTTTCTACCTAACATCATTCAAATGGTTGATGACAACCATCATAGCCCTACTTAAGCTTTTCTTTTACAGGCAGAGTATTTCTCCAACTTTCTTTAATTCCTTTTTTTTTCTTTCTTTGTTTTTTTTTTTTTTTTTGACTGCCACCACTCTCACCGTTCTTTCCTGTGAATAATCATAGCTCCCAGTTACGAGCCAGGCACTGTACTAAAGCCTTTACTTGCACGATGTGACTTAATCCTTAGCTCACACCAAGTGGAAGGCCTCCATTCCCATTTATCACTGAGGTCACAGACTCCTTCAAGAACTCCCAGTGGTAGAGCCGGGGTTGATACCCAGCATAGTGTACCACCAAGGACATGCCTAATTTGTCAACATTCTCTTAAAATGTGGCATTAGAAGGCACACAGGACATAGGCAACTTTAAAAGAATTTTTCTAAGATTTTACATTGTTAACACAGAGCCATCTATTTGAATGAGGTCTACTTCACTCAGAATTAAGGCAATGACATTTTAAAAATCTAAGGTCAGGATTTTATATAATCCTTCTATAATTTATACATTTCATTTTAAGATCATTCTCCCTTCTTGTTGAGATTCTTTTGAATCTTAAGTCTGGTATTGACCAAATGAGCTATTGTACCAGCTGTTTACCTTGACCACGTATCTTCAAGAGAATTATAAATGGAGAGGGGCAAAGGCCCAAGACACACAACTAAAGACTCTTTTCCAAGATATTAATAAAGATTTCAGACTGTCTCGTACTGTACTGATACTTCAAATATATTCATTTAATCCTCACAAATTAATCCTGTGCATTCTTTTTTATGATTTTTTTAAAACTTTTATTTTTTGGTCACACCAAGCAGCATGCAGAATCTTAGTTTCCTAACCAAGAATTGACCCCATGTGCCCTGCAGTGGAAGTTCTGAGTCTTAACAGCTGGACCAGCAGGGAAATCCCAACCCTGTGTATTCTTATATCTACTTTACAGATAACACAGTAGCCCAGAAAGCTAAATACCTTCCCCACAGAATGGGTAGACTAGAATTTTAATCTGAGTGTATTCATCTTCAAAGCTTCCCACAATGCCATTCTATCCCACATTATATAAAGGCAAAGAAATCAGATTTCTACTGTGCCCACCCTACTGGTGACAGTCTGCTGAAATACTTTACACTTCCATCTTCTTCTTATCCACAGTTCATACCTGTGGACTGAGAGGCCTACCTGCCCTGAGGCAGTGTGAAATAGGCCAGGTATAAATCGTCAGCAACTGATCTCACAGTGGCAGATCCTGGGTCACTTGACCTCAGTTTGATGTCACATGCTGTTTACCCTCTTAACTTTGCAGGTCAAGAAGCAACAGTTAGAACTGGACATGGAACAACACACTAGTTCCAAATTGGGAAAGGAGTATGTTAAGGCTGTATCTTGTCACCCTGCTTATTTAACTTATATGCAGGGTATATCGTGAGAAACGCTGGGCTGGATGAAGCACAAGCTAGAATCAAGATTGCCAGGAGAAATATCAATAACCTCAGATACGCAGATGACACCACCCGTATGGCCAGAAAGCAAAGAAGAACTAAAGAGCCTCTTGATGAAAGTGAAAGACAAGAGTGAAAAAGTTGGCTTAAAACTCAACATTCAAAAACCTAAGACCATGGCATCTGGTCCCATCACTTCATGGCAAACAGATGGGGAAACAGTGACAGACTTTATTTTTTGGGGCTCCAAAATCACTGCAGATGGTGACTGCAGCCATGAAATTTAATAGACGCTTGCTCCTTGGAAGAAAAGTTATGACCAACCTAGACAGCATATTAAAAAGCAGAGACATTACTTTGCTGACAAAGGTCCGTCTAGTCAAAGCTATGGTTTTTCCAGTAGTCATATATGGATGTGAGAGTTGGACTATAAAGAAAGCTGAGCACCGAAGAATTGATGCTTTTGAACTGAGTGTTGGAGAAGACTTCTGAGAGTCCCTTGGATGGCAAGGAGATCCAACCAGTCCATCCTAAAGGAAATCAACCCTGAATATTCATTGGAAGGACTGATGCTGAAGCTGAAACTCCAATACTTTGACCACTTGATGTGAAGAACTGACTCATTGGAAAAGACCCTGATGCTGGGAAAGATTGAAGGCGGGAGGAGAAGGGGACGACAGAGGATGAGATGGTTGGATGGCATCACCGACTCGATGGACATGAGTTTGAGTAAGCTCTGGGAGTTGGTGATGGAAGGAGGCATGGTGTTTTGCAGTCCATGGAGTTGCAGAGTCGAACACAACTGAGTGACTGAACTGAACTTCGGACTCTGCATTTACAAGGACTTGCAGTTCAGCCTTGAGCGTGGTTGGCCATTTTGTTTCTACTCTCACCATGGTACTTTTGTAATGGCTGTTGAACTATTGTCTTAAGAGCACAGGCTTCTGATTGCATTTTCAAAAGAGCTGGTTTCTGTTAGTTCATTCTCATTGACCTCTATGCCCAAGGGCAGGTTTTGGTGCAGATGCTTCACCAACTAAATCATCTGGAGATAAATCTCAGTTGACGTGGTGTTTTACCAGACTAATGTCCACATCAATTCCAGCTCTATTCTCTTATCTAAGGAGTACTTCCTTTGGTGAGTGTGGATGGTTATTTATTGCTCATAGTTTTAGCCCCTCAAAATCCTTAACCCTTCACAAGAATAATACCACCTCTGATGGTTGTTTAACAGCTGCCTCATACACCAAGCCAACACATCCAGGTCAAACTGTTTCAACTGTTGCATATCTAATCTAAAATTACAAAGAACACTCAAGGAATGTGAAAGGTATTGTAGAGCTATAATTAGCTGGAAATGCTGAGGTCAGCACTTCTCTACTGCAAGACAGTGGTAGGCAGTCTAACAACTATAACAGTCAGTACGATGGTTGTACATCCCAGGATAATATTGCATTGCATGCATACATCAGAGATGTACAAATATAAACTAAATGAAGGTTTTTAGGGTTTAAGTCTTGGTTTAGCTCATGGTTTACCTCTTTTTATTAGTAAAACAGTTATAAACATGTTTTGTTTAGATGCTTCTTCTTTCCCTCTGCTACTTCTTCCTTTCCTTCATTTACCTTCTCAAATGGCAACCCACTCCAGTATTCTTGCCTGGAAAATCCCATGGATAGGGGAGCCTGGTGGACTATAGTCCATGGGGTCACAAAGAGTCAGACATGACTGAGCAACTAACACACACACCTCTATTAGACATCCTGAATCTACTTGTATTAGTACAATCTCTACACTGATAGAAACTTGAAATAAGCCCACACACAAAAATGGGGTTGCCAATCAAAAAATCCTACCTATCTCTTCAGAGAACCAAAAGCATGCATTTTCAAGTTTGGGGATTCAATTTTTCAATCCCTACTGCATGAAACAAGGAAGATGTGATGGAAAAATAAGATACTGTACTTCTCTGATTTGAGATATCTTTTTTTTTTTTTACCTTCATTCAAGTTATTCAGGCTTCATTAATGAAAATTAAAAGGACAATTAACAAAAGCAATAATATCTTAGCAGTGTTCTGTCCTAGGACATCACCGTTGGGAGAGGATCCCCCACTAGATTGGCTCCAGTGGAAAATAAATGAAGCTGTAAAGGAGAAAGATTCAGGAGGCAGCTACAGCAAGAAGAGTAGAGCAGGAACAACGGGAGCAACAGTGGTGCTTTGAGTCCAGGGCTAAACATTGGGCTGGCCAAAAAGTTTGGGCAGGTTTTTCTGTAAGATGTTATGGAAAAACCCAAACAAACTTTTTGGCCAACTCAATGCTCCAGTGTTTTAATGAGCTTTTCACCTCTGCCACAATCGGGTTATTAAAACAAGAAGTCACTGGAGAAAGGAGAGAACATCTCTTGAGAATACAATGAAGCAAATAAAAAAGACATGTATCAGATTAATAAATGTCTAGATCTATAATAAAACAGCAGTAATTATTTATTCTATTTAAGATAACTACTGATAATCGAGTCCTTCTCATGTGCTAAGACTAGACTAAGGGCTTTCCTTGAATATCCTACCTATTCCCAGGCTTATGAACTAGGTAATGATCATCCCCATTATATACATAAGGAAGCCAAGATACAGAGATGCTAAGAAACTTATCCCAGGAGATGCATCTCGTAAATGGAATTGCCAAAAGTAGATCCTGGACTTTTCTCCCTCCAAGGCCACATTTGTGAGTTCTACTCTTCCTGCCTCCCACTGCAGAATGAGCTGAAAATATTAAGCCACTATGCTGAGATGTCCAAAGTGTCCTCAATATTTTTTTTCTAATTTGTTGTTTTCTTTTAAAAATGATAACACATATTTTGCACGACCATCTTCGAAGTGTGTCCTGCCATATAACTGCCAACCAAGGGCTGTCATGTAATGTTATCCTTTGTGTTTATGCTTGTAATTAAACTGACAATAAGAATTACTACTTTAATTGATGAATTTACATGGAAGAAAGGTAGGCTAAATGGACAAGTATTGAATGCGTTTGTGGAAGGAGAAGACCAAATGGCACACTGGGGTGGAGATGAAGGTTTTATAGAGATTCAAACAGAGAAAAAGGGTAAGGAAAATGAGATATCACAAGTCACATAGCAGTACAGATGTACCAAATTCCAAAGAGTCTACACAATAGCAATCATGCTATATTCATATTGCAAGCAGAGATTTATTATCAGGAAAATGTTATCTGCCATATTAAATTAATGTTTTTAATTTCAATTGTATTGTTTACATTTCATTTGTACATTTCCAATGATTTTCCGGTCTTAGAGGAACTAGAAACTTCCAGCAGTTGTGCTTGATCTTCTGTTTGTATATATTTAGGAAACATTATAATAAATATTTTGAGTCAATCATCAGGATTCATAATTATATGTATGCATCCTTAAAAAGGGTCCTCACTTTACTCACATATGAAATAAACTGCCTCAAGAATGGACAGGATGGTGAAAAGCTGATCAACAACATTCAACAATCTTTGTTGGCCTTGAAGCAAGAGGTGGTAGCCAGGGGGATAAAAAATAAATAAATAAATAAGAAATGATGCTGAGAACCCTTGCAACATATACCCTTTTCATATATCACATACATCAGAATTGCCTCTGGAATCATTCAGAAATAGAGATACTTGAATTTTACTTCAGATTTAATTTTTCAGTCTTAAGGACCATGCCTACTTACCTTCTAAGTTTCACAATGGTTTGACATGCCCCCCTCTTTTACCCAACTAATCATATCAAGCCAATGGACTAAGAAATGTAGAAATTTCTTAGAACAGTGCTCTCAGATGTTAGCATGCACATGGATCCACAGTTCTGTTAAATGCAGGTTCTGATTCATTATGTCTGGGGTCAGCCCTCTGGTTCTCTGTTTCTAACACACGCCCAGGTGTCCCATGAACCACATTTTGAGTGGCCACATCTCAGGAGACAGGGTGGTGGCCACTTCAGAGTAGACAGAAAGTGGACAAACCAGTTAAAACATAAGCCCCCAGTTGTGTATCTTGAGTGTGATGTTTACATGAATGTATATATGTGACAACATGTCAAAGGATGATATACATAGGTGCATGCACACACGTGTCCATGCACACACGAGTAAAATAAGAAAATAATCTCAAAGTCTTTCTTTACTGACAGATGTTTTACAGTTTCTTTGCTGAGGGAGAAAGGGAAGTTGGACTTTTATACAAATATTCAGAATTTAAAGTTATAAAACAAATCGCACATTTGGGGCTACAAGACCTAAGATCTAAAAGAAAACAGGAAAAAGACATGTAGGTAAACTGAAAAGCAGGGCATTCCTTTTGAAACACAGTCAAACTTTAGGAAATTTTAAGAAAAGGAAGTGGGTTCCTGTCAGAAAATATTAAGGTGAAGAACATTAAGAGCCCAGATGGCATAATGCTATGATGATGAAGTCATCAAGCTGTAGGAGCTGACCTGCTCTACCCTCTACTACCCCGCCTAACATATGGTCATATTCTGCATTTCTTACTCAAACTTCAATCCTTTAACCTCCAAGGAGAGCACGGCCAAGAAAAGAAACAAGCAGGACCCTTGCCGCCCACAGCATGGTGAGCAGAAAATCTGGATTTTCTACCAAAGGCTATTTCAAATGTGTTACCTTCCTGCTGGAAATAATCTTTTGGTATGTGACACATACGTCAGTTCAGCATGCACACTCTACCCTAAAGAACAGGGAGGTGACAATTTTTTTAGAAGCCCAAATTGTAATATCTTAGGCTTTACAGTCTATAAGGCATCTGTACTCAACTCTGGCACTGTAGTGTGATATAGGCCATAGATAGTCTGTAAAGAAATCTGCATGGTTTTATCAAAAAACTTTATAAAACAGTGAGTGGAGGGTTCAGGATGGGGAACACGTGTATACCTGTGGCGGATTCATTTTGATATTTGGCAAAACTAATACAATTATGTAAAGTTTAAAAATAAAATAAAATAAAAACTTTATTTATAAGAACAGAGAGTCAACCCTTACTCAAGCTGTCTCACATAGCTCTCTAGAGGAAGTACAATTAGATTATGTATTTCATGTGTTGGTCTGGAAAATCTAAATGGCATCCCTAAAACATAGAGCATGGTGGAGACAGAAGTGGGAGAGGCCTTCTAGCAGAAGGGATAAAAGACAGGTCTTGAGAACAGCATCTCACTATCACCCTCACTTCCTTCCTTAAATATCTTGTGGCTGTTGAAAAGACAGAGGGAGAAAGGGTACGTGGCAATAGTAGGTGCTATTAGGTGACATGGTGCCTCTACTTGAGAACCGCATGGCTGTTGGGTCAGCTTGCATGTTGTGTGATAAACCCTACTCTCATGATGTGAGTCCAAGACCAGAAACCCCAATACTGGCACCATCAACCCTATACGTTCCAAAAGGGTCATTGAGTTTATCCGTACAACTCATTTCTTTACTGATAAGATCTAGAAAAAAGGAAATTTGTAAGTAAATTCCCTGAAGCCAACTAGACCAGATCTGTTGTACCTCCTCTACAGACGTATCTCTATCCTTGCGGAAAGAGGAATAGGCTATTAGATAGCAGGCAAGCTTCTGCAGTAGAATATAACCTGAACTTGGATCTTGTTTTGGGGCCTCTGAGTCCAGACATCTCAGGGTCTCATTGTAGCTGAAGCTGCTGCTGCTAAGTCACTTCAGTAGTGTCCAACTCTGTGCGACCCCATAGATGGCAGCCCACCAGGCTCCTCTGTCCCTGGGATTCTCCAGGCAAGAATACTGGAGTGGGTTGCCAATTCCTTCTCCAATGCATGCATGCATGCTAAGTCGCTTCAGTTGTGTCTGACTCTGTGCGACCCCCATGGACAGCAGCCCACCAGGCTCCTCTGTCCACGGGATTCTCTCCTACCATATATATTATAGCAGCATTACCTATGCCAGGCAGCAGACAATCTAAAACTGTGATGGCAGCAACTATGAGAAAAGTCATGTCATCCCACATCTGATAAAGACAATAACCAAAGAGTCTGAATGGGAGGGAGGAGGAGCATTTCTAAGACCAGGTGATTTCCTTCTGCAGCCTCCAATCATGGGAGGCATCCATCATCCAACAGGGAAAATCACTTGCCATATTTCCAGGGATGTGACTTCCAGCGATTCCTAAGCAGTTACAAAGATTTTATCATGTGGTTGTTTTTCATCGTTCAATCGTTGAGTCGTGTCCAACTCTTTGTGACCCTATGGACTACAGCATGCCAGGCTTCCATGTCCTTTACCATCTTCTGGAGCTTGCTCAAACTCATGTCCGTTGAATCAGTGATGCCATTTATCATATGGAAAACAAGCCAAAGAGAGACTAGTGGAAAGTAGTTATGGTGGAAGTGATACGATAAACAAATCTACCCAATAGCAGACACACACACACACACACACACATTATAATGACTACTTTGTCAAATAGGAAGAACTGAAGCATTATGCTCAAGGGCAGTCAAGTGAATTTGATAACTTACAAAATGACCAGATTACTTTAAAAAATCTCCTAACACTTGATTTACTTGGCCCTACCACTGCTTAAAGACACACCTTCAACCAGAGTTCATTTGGTTTGAATAGTCAGCTTGCTGTGCATTCTGTTGGTACAAACCTCCTCTTACTTTAGGCTTCCCTGGTAGCTCAGATGGTAAAGCGTCTATCTACAATTTGGGAGACCTGGGTTCGATCCCTGGGTCAGGAAGATCTCCTGGAGAAGGAAACAGCAACCCATTCCAGTATTCATGCCTGGAAAATCCCAAGGACCAAGGAGCCTGGTAGGCTACAGTCCATGGGGTCGCAAAGAGTTGGACATGACTGAGTGACTTCACTTTCACTTTCTTTCCTCTTACTTTAATTAATGGCAATGGCCTTTGCAGAAGAAATGTGGTTCTAGCTTTTCTATTCACTTTCACTCTCAAAAATCACATTTTCCCTTCTATCTCAGAACCTTCTTCTGAAGCCTATGGCAGACACAGCTTCTTTGACCACGGTACTCTACTCTACTATGCACAGACATGGCCTCAAATATTTCACAGTTTGGCAAAGGGTTCCCACAAATCGCTAAGTATTGGTGAGCGAAACCTGCTTATTACCTAAGATCTAGTATCTTCCTTTCAAGCCCTTTATCTTCTGGTGAAGAAATTTTAGGAACATATAAAGGTGATGATTTTTCTAAGGCCAAGCAGATAGAAAGCGTCAGACCTACAACTAGACACGTGGTGCCCTGATTTTCAATCCAGCACTCTTTACATTTCACACTTTTTCTGCTTCTGTGAAAACCAGGCTCCTTCAGGACTTACAGATTAATCATTTCACCACCAAGAAAATCTCCATATTATCCGGCTTCTCCTTATAATGGCAGCAGAATGTTTACGCCACAGACAAAATGAATCACATGCTCTCTGATATCACCATGGCACCTGGTTCATTCTTCTTATACACTCTTCACAATACATGCAAAACAACCAGTTTATCTGTTGCCCCTCAACAGACCAGGAACTTCCTAAGGCCTGGACTGTGTCTTACTCACATTTTTATCTCCAGCATCTAGTACACGGTTTGGAGCACATTTGGTACTGCCCAACCAGTCCATTCTGAAGGAGATCAGCCCTGGGATTTCTTAGGACTGATGCTAAAGCTGAAACTACAGTACTTTGGCCACCTCATGCAAAGAGTTGACTCATTGGAAAAGACTCTGATGCTGGGAGGGATTGGGGGCAGGAGGAGAAGGGGACGACAGAGGATGAGATGGCTGGATGGCATCACTGACTCGATGGACGTGAGTCTGAGTGAACTCTGGGAGTTGGTGATGGACAGGGAGGCCTGGCGTGCTGCGATTCATGGGGTTGCAAAGAGTTGGACACAACTGAGCGACTGAACTGAACTGAACTGAACTGAACAATTACTAATTTGTTGAGTGGATTTGTGGACAAATGAACAAATGCGTGAAAGGCAGTAGAACAAACTAGAAAAGAGCACTAGACTTAGAACCAACTGTCTGGATTCTAATTCTTCCTCTACTATCCACTAGTTAATTGACTTGGCGTGACTAAGTGAATGAGTACATGAGTGACAACTTGAATAGCATATCTAACCTAATGAATCAAGCTGTTTGTGAATCAAGTATTTTGATTCTTACCTGAGATGAAGGTAAAAGAGGAGAGTGAAAAAGTTGGCTTAAAACTCAACATTCAGAAAATGAAGATCATGGCATCTGGTCCCATCACTTCATGGGAAACAGATGGGGAAACAGTGTCAGACTTTATTTTTTGGGGCTCCAAAATCACTGCAGATGGTGACTGCAGCCATGAAATTAAGACGCTTACTCCTTGGAAGAAAAGTTATGACCAACCTAGGTAGCATATTGAAAAGCAGAGACATTACTTTGCCAACAAAGGTCCGTCTAGTCAAGGCTATGGTTTTTCCAGTGGTCATGTATGGATGTAAGAGTTGGACTGTGAAGAAAGCTGAGCACCAAAGAATTGATGCTTTTGAACTGTGGTGTTGGAGAAGACTCTTGAGAGTCCCTTGGACTGCAAGGAGATCCAACCAGTCCATTCTGAAGGAGATCAGCCCTGGGATTTCTTTGGAAGGAATGATGCTAAAGCTGAAACTCCAGTACTTTGGCCACCTCATGCGAAGAGTTGACTCATTGGAAAAGACTCTGATGCTGGGAGGGATTGGGGGCAGGAGGAGAAGGAGACGACAGAGGATGAGATGGCTGGATGGCATCACTGACTCGATGGACGTGAGTCTGAGTGAACTCCAGGAGTTGGTGATGGACAGGGAGGCCTGGTGTGCTGCAATTCATGGGGTCGCAAAGAGTCGGACACAACTGAGCGACTGAACTGAACTGAACTGAACTGAGATATAAGGACCATTTGCCCTCCATTTTACAAATGACAAAGGTGAAGATCAGAGGTTAGGAACTGTGTCCAAAGCTCTGTGTTGCGTTGTGTTCTGTGTTGTGTCCAACACAGCAAGTAATTCTAGAATCCAAACTAGAAGCCTATGATTTTAGGTATTACCTGATACTTTCCCTCTGAATATTTTTTACCATTCCTAGAAGAAACCAAGCTTTAAGATTTCTAGTAGCTCTGGGGGGGGGGGGGGGGAACCTATTGGGATGGTTTATTGACTAGATTAATCAACTGACTACATTTTAAACAAAAATACTAAAGAAGCCCCTACATATTGATGCATAAATGAGACATGATGATACATACATGATACATAAAAGATTGAGTTCGTCATGTAATTTGGTGAACTTTGATGCGAGAAAGAACAACACATTAATGTTAAAAAGAAAGCAATATTAGGAGGCTGGAGGGTCCAATTAATGAGAAGATAAAATAAATGAACATGTATGGTTGATTTAGGCCAAGTGTGTATGTGTATGTGTGTGTGTGTAGTTCAAATAAGCATTATATTTTATCCTAATAAGGAATAATTATGAAAATTATTTTGGACATTCAATATTAAAAGTACCCTTTCCTTAACCATTTTCATTGTAGCAACAGAATAAAGAGTCAATGAGAGCAGAAATGCTAAAAAAAAAAAAAAAACACTCAGAGAAATCTAAAGAGAGCATGAAAATGGCTATTTTGTAGGATTAAAACCCATGACTCATATACAGGTAATCTATCCCTCTTCACCTAAAGACAGAATTTTAAAAATGGGGAAAGGCAGAAGCCCTATGGTTACAACTAATTTTAAAAAAAGGATAGAAAATGTCCATGATTAACACAAGACCCTTCTGACTTCAAAATGCTAAAAGCCAGCAAAGCAGCAAAAAGACCATAATACCAAATGTGGAGTTGAAGCTGGAGAACTAACTCATTATAAAGGTCTGGGGAATGGGAAAGGGGGTTGGGATGGATATACTCCAGTTCACAGCATTAATGCTGTCATACCAGTCTTTACACAATTTAGAGTTTGCATGTTTTACTTCAAATTTACTCTAGGCAAATAGAGAGGAGCTTTTGAAGATATGTGCGTGTGTGGGTGTGTGTGTGTTTGTGTGTGTGTGTGTGTGTGTGTGTGTGTATATATATATATATATTTAAATATATATATAGTCTGTTGCCCTGAGCTCTTCCTGATATGTTAATTGGAAAATGTGTTACCTTCACTTAGCAAGTATTTACATATTAATTAACTTTGAGAAGACTGCAAACAGTTTACTCAATTGAAGGTGTTAACAATCTATACTCCTACTCGGATTCATAAGAAAAGGGGGCACCTGTGTACACATGATATTATCTAATTACTTGGCTGGAAAGGTGTACAGAATTTGCAATCCAGACACAGATTTCTGGCAACTCAGTGAGAGTTAGGGGTGTTTTTTAATAAAATGGCAAAATGGTGGATTTATTTTAATTTAATAATGTCATGGGGTTTCCCAGGGGGTGCAGTGGTGAAGAATCCACCTGCCAATGCAGAAAATGCAAGAGAATGCAGGTTCGATCCCTGGGTCAGAAAGATCCCTTGGAGAAGGAAATGGCAGCTCACTTGAGTGTTATCTGGAAAATTCCCTGGGTAGAGGAGCCTGGCGGGCTACAGTCCATGGGGCTGCAAAGAGTCATACACAATTGAGCACACACATTCTTAATCATACAACATCATCATGAGGCACAGACACATATAAGATCAAAGGAAGCTTTCATCAAGAGTGTAGCTAATGGGAAAGACAATAAGTCCTAGTAACGGAACAAATTATGAAAAAGGGAGTGGGGGATGAGCAGATATCAAGATGGACAATGAAGAGGAGGCAGACACATGACAGACATGCTCTTGAGAGGAAAGAAAGGCTAGGGAGATGGAGGAGGATGTCAGAGAAAAGAGGCATGGGATAAGAAGGAAAATAGGTTTCTATGTCTGTGTTCAGAGTGCCTTTAAGGCAAACATTTTCTCCTGTCTTTGATGAACCTACTAGTCTAAATTAATTTTAAGAATATGTAACTGAGTGACTGCAGGTGATTTAGGTTAAGTTTGAATAAAGAATACAGGATAATAATCCAAAATATTATACATCACTTCCTGTTTTCAAATGTGTTCACCTGGCTATAAACTTACAGGGCAGCAAAAATATTAAATAAATCACAAGAAGTTAGGAATTAGGCAAACCGTGTTATTATCAGAACTAACCAGAGTGATGTCATCCTTCAAGTTATGTAAGAATTCAGCTGGTTTTGCTGCATCCTAGAAAACTTAGGTTGGACTCTGAAGCATCCAATGTGACTGAATAAGGGTCATTATTGTAAAACTGGATGAGTGTGGCAGTGAGCAACAAGAGAGAAATTAGCACTGCTCCTCTGAACATGTTAGACTGCATCACGTCCACAGAGTAACAGCGTTCAGCGCAGCTCAGCCAACGTTCTGTAGGCACGCCCTGTGTGCCAGGCATGTATTCCTTACTGGACCCACAATATTACAGTCCCAGACCCAGGAGTGGCCACACAGGGTCTCTGGAAAGATGCTGAGGAAGAGATGATACATTCTTACATGATACCTCATACATTCTTGACGACCTAAAGAGCCTGAGGCCTGGCTTAATTTCAGCTCACCAGTGGCAAATCTTGAATTCTATTTCTAGTTCATGTAAAAGAAGATAAGAACTCTCCGAATATGATTTCCTTCCAACGTATGACAGGAACATGGATAAAAGTGTGTACACCTACAATAATAATAATAACAGAGACTAACACTGACATTCTACACACTGGTGGCTCAGACAGTCAAGAATCTGCCTGCAATGCGGGAGATCCCTGAGTTGGGAAGGGAATGGCCACCCACTTCAGGGTTCTTGCCTAGAGAATTCCACGGACAGAAGAGCCTGGTGAGCTGCAGCCCATGGAGTTGCAAAGAGTCGGACACAACTGAGCAACTAACACACACGCAGAGACGCTGGAGCAGGGCACCGCTCCCGGGGAGGCACGCATTTCCAGTTTCTAGGTGCTCTCTGGGGCACAGAGAAGTTGAACAACTTGCCCAAGGCCTGGCTACAAAGTGACAGCACTGGGATTGGAACTCCCACAGTTAGTTCTGTGCTTTTATTATTAGTTTTAAAGACATCACTCATCACTGCTTCCACCATTACTGTGTCTTTTCTGCAAACCAATGAAAACTGTATAAGGACAGAGGAAGCAGAACAAGGGGTTATTGTTTTTAAAGGAGGGGGTAGAGAGAGTAAATCACACATAATACTCACATAATATCTACTAATACCTAATACTGACATTTATTAACTGTCCTGAAAGATTAAGAAACCAGATATGAACTTGAAAGCAAAGAAATGTGAAAAGTGGGAGATAGAAAGTCAAATAGTCAAATGTGCAAGTAAAAAAAAAAAAATAATAATGAAAGCTCTCTTTTGAGATTGAAGTATCTCCCTACAAATTTGCTCAGTACCTCCTGCGAGGAAACAATGGATTTCAGGCAGAAATTATGAAATCCCAGAGTGGGTCATTATTAGAATAGAGACAGCTGTGATATAGCATCCTCGATCGTCTACATTCAAGGCTCAAACTCAGGGGGAATATAAAGGCCCCTTTGTTAAAATAAAGCAATCATTTCTACCTTCATTAAAGAAAATATCATGGCATTAATCTATGGCAAAGTCCCATATGCTATAGCTATACCAGTGAATCTTGCTTTGGGGAGCTGTTATCAATAGCAAATACTTATAAATAAAGCATAAATAATGCTTTAATAACATATGGCTTCACTGCATATGTTTACTTTGCTACCAAAATCCTTGCACTACCTCATCAAAACTGCTAAGAATCCTCTATAATAATTCCTTCCTAAACAACAACTTTAGGATAAATAAGTGAATAACATGAAAATGCACAGATATGAACATTTATTTATATATATTCTAAATATCTCCCAGGCTGTGTATTTAAAATAGAAAGAAAAAAATGTCTGACTCTTATGATCTTGAGTATAACATTGACATAAACTATGGAAATGTGGGTTCTATAAACTCATAAGCTTATAATGTCATGTAGGGCTACTTTGGCAACTGTGGATATAGGAAAATAGAGACAGGGTTAAATGAATACTTATCTTCATTTTCAAAACATTCTGTACCTTCTTTTGTATATTTAAAATATTTGTTAACTAATTATTCATGACGGTTTAGTGCCTGTCTAACCCCACTTGGCAAGGATTGCATTGATCATACTCATGAGTATCTTTCCAGCTTTTATGAAATTTTAGTAGCTATTCAATAGATGCTTGTTGAATGGCTGATCGAATAAATGATGAATAATAAATACATTATAACGGTGTCCTACCTCTCCTAGACTGGGCTCCAGATTGAGAAACAAGGTTCTGAATCAGAGACTGAGAGATCCAGAGCTTTTACTAAGAATTGTAAGAAGGTGGGACTTCCCAGGAGGTCCAGTGGTTAAGACTTCACCTTCCAATGCAGGGGGTGAGGGTTCAATTCCTGGCTGGGAAGCTAAGATTCTTCATGTCCCATGGCCAAATAACCCAAAACATGAAACCGAAGCAATATTGTAATGATTGCAATAAAGACTTTAAAAATGGTCTACAAAAACAAACAAACAAAAAAGAGTTACAAGAAGGCAAAGGATTCCACACAAAATACGAATAGTGAAGACGACTTTTCAGCATTGCATACCCTAATGCTTGGGAGCAGACAGGTAACTAAGGCCTGAGGAAAGGTTGAGACTATTGCATATTAGGGATTTACTCTCTCCTCTATGGGGCTTAAGATACTTATTTTAAAAAGAAAACACTTTGCTGGTCAAACAAAACACATTTATGGGCTGAATTTGGCCAAGCTGTTTGCAATTTCTTAGAATTCCCTTGCTTGGTACGCTTTAGCTCTGGGCAACTTCTGACTTATTCTCCTTTACTTTCCCTTTCCCATTATCCTTAATTCCTTTCTAGATCCCCTTAGAATCGAAGAGAAATGATTTTTGAGCCTTATCTACTGAATAGCAATTTGTACCCCCGAGAGGGCCCCTCCCAGGTCTCTGGGACCTGGTCTGTGTCGTACTTTACACAAAAGTAAACCTGAATTATGCTGAACTTGCATTGCTGGATTTTTCTTGAGTGTCTCTTTTCTAAATTAATTTTGATCAGAGTATAGTTGTTTTATAATGTTGTGTTGGTTTCCACTGCAGAGCAAAATGAATCAGCCGTACATATACATGTATTCCCCTCCTTTTGGACTTCTTTCCCATTAGGTCACCTCAGAGCATTAAATCGAGCTCCCTGTGCTATCCAGTGCCTTCTCCTAAGTTATCCATTTTGCGCATAGCATCAACAGTGTACATGCGTCAATCCCAGTCTCCCAATTCCTCCCACACACCCCTTCCCTCCTTGGTATCCACATGTTTGTTCTATCAATGGTGTGGTGAATTCGTAGCCACTTGTCTAATGACTTTGGAATTTGGCCTTGTTCCTCTGTGTCTTTAAATCGGCCACTTACCAAAGTGAAACCTGCCTAGATGTCCTTCTTTCCATAATAAAGAGAAGCATTTGGCCAATTGGGCATACCCTGTGTCCAGATGGAATACTGTTTCGTTCAATCAGAAATTTAGAATGTAGAATGTTCTTATGAAGTTAATGTGATATTTCTAAGTTACTTTGAATTATTTCTGTCATAGATATTAAGATATTTGAGTCATTGGGAGTCAGGAAATCCAAGATTCTTTTTTCTCAATAATAAACCTCATTGATTGGATTCCCCCTTTTTCTTCTCCCTTTCTGGTGGATTCCAATGAGATTAAGTATATATCCTTCTCCCAGCTTTGGTGCCTGAAAGTGATGACTTTTTTATATACAGAGAGCTCTGGGTATATTCTGGAATCTCTTCTGGGTTAGGAGACTAGTATCTAAAACAATCTTAGCATAATAAGAAGGAGGCAGAAGAGATGCTACTGACCAGGATTCTTGCTTTGTTCCCTCCTCTGACCATCTATTCCTTCCTCTCACTCTCTAAATACATACAGAGTCAGTCTTGAGAACAATAAACTTTGTAATGAAGCGCTGACAGCACATCCCCATTTAAGCTAACAGCCTTACTATGCGCTCTACCCCTGAGCAGGCTGTTTTAATTAGGAAGACGGATTTGGGAGTTTATATGTTCTGTTGTGCTATAATTTCTGCCTTTACAGTAATTTTCTCCTGCTTTTCACACTATAATGTGCCATAAATCCTAGTTAGGCTGTTTCACTGGCCTGTTGCTAGTCAGAGTCAATATTTCAGGCCTTTTGTTGCCATGGCAACCTTCTGCGGTACTCCTGTTCACTGGAATGTGATACAGTCTCCTGGGGAAATTGCTATGGACTTGATCATCACATGGACTCAGGCCCCCTGATGCACCAATTCTGCCCCATCTCTCTCTACCTCCCACCGACTGCTCCCAGCTCCCACTTTGTGTGTGTACACGTGCGGGCACACACACAAGCACATGCATATAGATTTTCCAGGGCAGATACAAGAGCAAAGAAAGCAAACAAACTAACGGAAGTAGCAGCCTTTCTTTCATCCCTCATGAAAGAGGAAGCTTAGAAAGTCGGTAAACTTAGACAGTTTTAAAGCTTAAACAAACCATGCACGCATCTCATAGCTTTGCTGTATCTTCACCCTTTGTTCTTGCCTCGTATTTTCTTTCTCGTGCTTCGTTGCCATAAGCCCTTCATACATTTTAAAATCTCAGTACATTTCTTTCAAAATTTAATCATGCTGTGAGCTCCTAGCTTAAATCCATTGCCCCCTACCTTTCATTAGAGATACTCAAAACCTACTTGTCTTTCATTTCCAAAAGTTTTTTTTTTTCTTTCTAATTTCTCTTTACCTTTACCTTCTATTCTTACAGCTTTCCTTACTCTTGAGAATCCTTTGGACTGCAAGGAGATCCAACCAGTCCATCCTAAAGGAGATCAGTCCTGAATGTTCATTGGAAGGACTGATGCTGAAGCTGAAACTCCAATTCTTTGGCCACCTGATGTGAAGAGCTGACTCATTTGAAAAGACCCTGATGCTGGGAAAGATTGAAGGCGGGAGGAGAAGGGGACAACAGATGATGGGATGGTTGGATGACATCACTGACTCTATGAACGTGAGTTTGAGTAAACTCCGGGAGTTGGTAATGGACAGGGAGGCCTGGTGTGCTGCAGTCCAGGGGGTCACAAAGAGTCAGACACGAGTGAGCAACTGAACTGAACTGAGTAGGGGGAAGCATATAACTAGTAACCAGTAGCTATGCACACACCGTACAACATCTCTGTGGCTCATTTTCTCAAGTCTAGAAACAACAGTACCCATTCCAAAAGGTCTCTGTATAGCCGCAGTCAAATGAAAACGATAGTTATGAAGAAATATTGAAAAGCAGTACCTAGAGACCAGATGCAAACTGGATGCATTGTGGCCAATTTATACTAATAAGTATAATTAAAACCATGAAGTCCTATTCTTTAGCTGCAACTCTCCACAAAAGTTTTAAGAGCCCAGTCGTGCAGTCTAGTTATCTGAGTGACGATCTGAATAAAATTGAGGAGATGACAGAAAAGGAGGATTTTTGTGTCCATTTTCTATTTTCTACCTATCTACACTTTCCTCCAGCCATAGTACACCCAGTTTGCACCTGGTCTTGCCTTTGGGCCACAAGGAAGTCTTTCTAGCATGTGGTAGACACACTGAATTTCACACATGTTGTACCCAGGACAATTCTCAGAGCTGCCCTCAGCATTTCCCACATGCAGGGATCAAAGTATAACAGAGCCTGGCATACAAAGCAGCAAGTTCTATCCCATAGCTTTAGATGATTATGCATGGGAAGTGAGATGATTACCCAGGCAGGAAGCCCTGAGCCCATTTTTCCATGCAAACTGGAGAACATGGCTCATGATGTACTTTATTGCACTGCACCCCAGTTACAACAGCTGCTTTTGAGACAGAGGCAGAATGAACAAGACATGTGAATTACTAAATGAGATGACAGGGGTGAAAGGGTTCAGAAACGCTTGTTCCACTGGGTCTCCTGCTCTCTTCCAGTCCTCTCTTCTTTTTCTACCACTGAACTGCCTCATTTCACTATTCCCAAGGCTTGCATTCCTTTCGACCCTCAGTCTTTGGAGATGCCATTTATCATATGACAATTTCACTTGTCTGCTGGAGAGGCATGTCCTCATCACTGGCCTGGGAGTAAGGAGGCCTGAGCTCGTGTCCACTCACATATCTTCTAATCACTGACTATGACCGGATAATTCATTTCACATTTTCAAGGTCCTGAGGCTCCTCATTTCTAAATTGGAGAAAGTGAAATTCGCTCAGTCATGGCTGACTCTTTGTGACCCCACGGACTGTACAGTCCATGGAATTCTCCAAGCCAGGATACTGGAGTGGGTAGCTTTTTCCTCCTCCAGCAGATCTTCCCAACCCAGGGATCAAACCTAGGTCTCCTGCATTGCAGGCAGATTCTTTATCAGCTGAGTCACAAGGGAAGCCCCTAACTACATTGGAGAAAAGTGGGATAAATAACATAGCCTCCAATGTGTCTCCTGATTCTTCCTGTCAGTGGTTTTACAACTCCAATATTATGGAGCTTGGTCTCTATTCCCCAAACACATAAAATAAAGCATCTAACATGATTTACTTTTTTTCTAGTAGCTAAATCCTCCCACAATCCCCAAAGCAGGTGAGGGATCCAAATTAGTGATCCTTAGTACCTACTATATTTTTCTCTCACATTATAAACATTTATTTAATTTGGTATTTATATAACTAGCAATTATTAAATTTAATTAATGCATTGAATTAATTGCTGGCTATTCTTCTGTACAGGAAGCTTTATGTGGCTCTGACTATCTTGTCCATAACTGCATCATCAATGCCTAGCAGAGCACGTGACACACAGCGGCATTCAGTAGGGGACTATTATACGAGTGAGTGCGTGAATAAATGAATGAGTGAACAAAAAGACCATTTAAGTTCACTCCGAAAATCTTTTAGTTTGACTTCTAAGTTTAAAACAGAGGCAAACAGCTAATAAATACATTTTTGAAAAGTGAATAAGGCATTTCTGTCAAAAGCTTTCATCTGACCAATTAAGGAGGGTGAGGGGACTTCCTTTCTGGGCCTGGGATAAGATAGTATGCACAGTTAAGACCCAAAATATGATTAACTTTACTTTTGCTCATTCGTACCATTAAATATAACCTCTCTTTAAGTTAGTACTGTCTGATAGATGATATGCATTTTTTGACCCCAATTTTGTGCTTTTTACAGCTGTAAAATAAATTGTTGCTTATCTCTTAGGAGTTAGATTCTTCTCATGAATATGCATGTGCTTTGCACATTGTTGAGTTTAAAAATCACCTAGCAAAGTGCTTGCTGTAGAGTTGGTATTTTTAACTGTTGACTAAGTGAGAATACATGAATGAAAAAAAATTTTAAATGGTGTGATTATCACAAGAGTAATAATATTTATAGTTTCCCCCTCAATCCCATCAAGAAAACAAAAATCATTTGTACTTATCCACAAATATACAGAATGGTCTCTTTTAAGCGGGGCAGTATGGAGGAAAACTCGCCCTGGTTTTGAGATCCAGGGTGCTGGTAGGACCCTCTTGAACAAGCCGGTACCTCTCTGAAGAGAGCTGGAAGATCAGCACCTCCCGGGAAGCACTGTTGTAAGGGCCACGTGAGAAAGCAGTGGGATGAAGAACCTCTGTGGGCTGTGAAGCATTGCAGGAAAGTCCATCATTAAAAAGGGAGCGGATGCCATTCTTTTCCAAGAAAGGAAGATTTCCTGGGAGAAATTGTAGTTTATCTCAAAGTCAGTGGTTCTCAAAGTACAGTGCACGGCAGAACAGTCCGGAAGGTTTGTTAAGACAAATCGGTCCTCCTCCTCCCCACTCACTGCCAAATTTCAGTCAGTAACTCTGGAGGATGAGAGAATTTGCATTTCTAACAAGTTCCCTGGTGATGTCGATGCTAATGCTGTCTGTCCAGAGATGACACGGTGACTACCACTGTACTAAGAATGCAGACAGACTGCTCCCAGGGACTAGGGGACGGACATAAATCTACAGCTCAGGCCAGGGGGAGACAAGAAGGAGCCATGAGGCTCGAGAGAACCTGGAGAGTGCCTGTCCTCCTTAGAGTCGTTCGAACCCCAGATTTATTTTAGAACACTGGACTGAACAAAACAGGTCTACAGGTAGGATCTGGCCTTGCAAGAGCTGCTTCTTAAATCATGGAGTAAGACTGCAAAGAGGTTACACAAGACACTGGTGCCTGGATACCTATTGGCGCTGCCTATGAATTCCTGCATCTGATGCCTGAGAATTGCTAGCTGCTGCTGTTGCTAAGTCGCTTCAGTCGTGTCCGACTCTGTGCGACCCCATAGACGGCAGCCCACCAGGCTCCCCTGTCCCTGGGATCCTCCGGGCAAGAACATTGGAGTGGGTTGCCATTGCCTTCTCCAGTGCATGAAAGTGAAAAGTGAAAGTGAAGTCGCTCAGTCGTGTCTGACTCTTAGCGACCCCATGGACTGCAGCTTACCAGGCTCCTTCGTCCATGGGATTTTCCAGGCAAGAGTACTGGAATGGGGTGCCATTGCCTTCTCCAAGAATTGCTAGCAGGACATCACAAACACTGCAACCTATACAATCCAATGGGTGATTGAGAGTTTCATGTTTACCCTGAAATTGTGTTCAGTAACAATCTCTGTCCTGTTCATAAACGAGACACACAAGAAGACAAGGAGAATATAGGAATGTGGTTACATAAACAGAGGTAAGTTCAAAATAGGAACTTCAATTGTCAAAGGGCCTGGAGGCTCAATGAAAATAATACACTCTGATATTTCTGTGGTTTTCTTCTCCCTGAGAGATACCAAATGAGAATGAATGGACCTGGCAAGCTGAGATACCGTGTACACACCCAGAATGGCCAGTATCCCAGTTTCAAAGAAGGTCATGACAAATGTGTTGACTGAGGTCTAAATCTAAAGTTGACTGAGGTCTAAATCTAAAGTTGACTGAGGTGCAAGCTGTGCTTTTTCTACAAGAAATGTGTAAGTGCAGACTGAAGAACAGACTTTGGGGATTTTGGGTTGAATTCCAGCTCCTAACTTATCTCCTGTAAGTTACTTAAACTTTCTGAACTAGTTTCTCATCGATAAAATGGAAAGAATATTCACTACAAAGGCTATTGGAAGGATAAGATTAAAAGGAAAAAAAGGGCCTAGGACAGGACTTGGCACATAGCAGACTGTAATCTAAAATGCTATTTTGGATACCATAGTTCTAAGAAAATATAGCAGTGGTCAGACCCGCACCCATGTAGCCATTCTAGAATCTCTACATGGACACTGTCCCTCGTTCTCTGAACAACCATGACATACCATGTGTGAACCTCATAAAGTAAGCCCCCTAAAGATAAGATCTTTAATGGATATACTGGGCTTAATAGTATCTCCCTAAAACCCATGTCCAACTGGGATCTCAGAATGCAACCTTATTTGCAAACAAGGTCTTTGCAGATGTAGTTAGGATGAAGTCATATTGGATTATTGTGGGCCCCAAATACAGTGACTGGCCTTCCTATAGGGTTTTGTAAGCACACACACACATACACACACGTGCACACACACACAAAGCAGGACATGTGATGACACAGGCATAGACTGGAGTGACGCATTTGCAAGCCAAGGAACACAAGCAATGCCAGTAGTCACCAGAAACTAGGAAGAGGCAAGGAGGGATTCTCCTCTACAGGTTTCAGAGAGATGGTGACCTTGCCACTACTTCGAATTTTGAACATCTGTTTTAATTTGCTACCCTGGCCCTAGAAAGCTAATATAAGTGGTCATATATGATAAAGGTATCTGCATCTGTCATAGCACTGAATACAATACTTTCAAAGAATAGATGCTTAATAAATATTTGTTTCATGAATCATTGCTTGGCTTTTTAGTTCTGGAGCTGAAACTGATCTACACTATTTTCTCATCTACGAGCTAGTCCCTTGCTCCCTCACATGTCCTCTGTGGACCTCTGGAAGCCGAGCCACACTCATTGCTCTCTTGTACGCTCATGTGAGGCTCAGGGGTGAATATGTAGTCACTTCCCAAAATGATCACTGACTCCATTATATTCATTCCATGAAAGATGTTACAATACTTTGGACATTTTTGCTTGCTTTTTTTTTTTTCCTTTTTTTTTTGTTACTTCCAGGTAGGACAAAGGTACCTACCTTGAGTAAGGGTTTATGTATAACGTGACCATTCCTGGGGAACTGTGGAGAAGCCAATGTCATCAATGAAAGTGTGCATGTATGCTCAGTCACTCAGTTGTGCCTGATTCTTTGTGACCCCATGGACTGTAGCCCACAGGGCTTCTCTGTCTGTGGAATTTCCCAGGCAAGAATACTGCAGTGAGTTGCCTTTCCCTTCTCCTGGGGATCTTCCAAACCCAGGGATAGAACCCACATCTCCTGCATCGCCTTCATTGGCAGGCACATTCTTTGCTGTGGAGCCACTTAGGAAGCCCACACAATGAAAATGTATTGAGATTATTTTTCAGCAGCAAAACAAGTTGTCTTTGGGAGCCATGTAGAGGACTGGGGAGCTCAGATTTCCATGAGAAGGAATATTATAAGGGTGACATATTAGTAGCTAAGAGTCAAGGTTTTTGCTTGGGCTAAAACTAGACAAGTTAATGAGATCAATCCTTGGAGCTGCAAAGACCCAACATGTGGACCACACACTTGAATATTGAGAAATTATTAGAGTGTGAGATTGGGAAATGCACAGCTGCTTCTACTGACTTGGAAGAAGCCAGATGCTTCCAGAATTCTGAGGAGGCTGGGCTCTTTAGAGGCCTGTTCTAAGGAACTGTGTCAAAGCTATCTTCTTTGAGCATTGCTGAAACCTCAGCTTTCTGTCCAGACTGGACCAGCTTAAAAGTCTCCCATCATGTTTCTCTTCTACTTATTTCTCAGCAATTAAAAAGGACAAAATAATGCCATTTGCAGCAACATGGAAGGATCTGGAGATTATGAAACTACATAAATCAGACAGAAAAAGACAAATATCATATGATATCACTTGTATGTGTAATCTAAAAGAAAATGATACAAATGAACTTATTTACAAAACAGGAACAGATTCACAGACTTAGGGAACAAACCTATGGTTACCAGAGGGGAAAGGTGTGGGGAGGGAAAGCCTGGGAGTTTAGGACTGACATGTACATGCTGCTATATCTGAAATAGATAACCAACAAGGACCCACTACATAGTACAGGGAACTCTAATCAATTTCTGTAATAACCTAAATGGGGAAATAATTCAAAAAACAGATACATATGTATGTATCTATTGAAACACTTTGCTGTACACCTGAAACTAACACTGTTTATCATCTATACTCCAATATAAAATAATTTTTTTAAGTAGCAGAATTATTTAAATGGACGGAAATTGGAAACAGGCAGAAAGTCAAGAGTTTTGCTAGAAACATGATTTCCAAGCCTCTAGGAACCTCAAATGATTTTTACATTTTCTGTTGTAGCTTTTCCATTGGCAGAAGCTTTTTCATTGCATCTTTTCCATCTTCTATATGCTTACCTCCCTGAGATATGTGAAGAATAAGTGAGTTAGTGTGTCTGGGGCTCAGTGATCGTGAGATAAAAAGTACAATTCGAGTTCAAAGGGTTTCATTTTTTAAAAACTATTCATTCAGATACTTCTCTATAGATTTGTTGCTCAGTTAAAGTATCTTACAGCAACTTCCCAACATGGCATTCTAAGAGGGTCCTAGTACTATGTGAGTGATTTAAATGAGGAAGAGGGGGCTGGTTAGTTTGGAGCTTGGCCTTGGAAATTGCACAAGACACAAACAATTGTACAGAAGCACACACATAACACTGCTTGAGGCATGGTTTCCTATCCAGAAACTACACTTGTATCCATTCATGTAAAATTGGGAGGGGGGAAAGAAAGATATGAGTCCAGTTCACAGAGTGCTCTAAAATTGGAGCTTCCCATCAATTTAATTTCACTGTTTGGATCCCTGATGAAAGCTGATGGATATGGTTAGCGCAAAGGAAGAAAGGGAAGTGTCACAGATGAGCCCAGGGTTCTTATTGAAGACTGAATGTGTAAACTGAAATCTGACTGGTAAATCAGATGGCTGACCTACTAGTCAAGTACAGAATCTCATTATGCAAGAGATGTTGGAGATGTTGTCTTAATACTTCATTGGGATTCAATGGAAATTCACAATTTGATTGACCATGCTGTCAGCTGGTGAGTTTCAGCTACGAATTTTCTGCCTGTTGTCAATGTGCTTTCCTAGAAGATATGAAAGGCCAGACCCTGATCACTCATAGACCAGTGTGGCCACAGGGCCTCTGTCCATGCTCTTCCCATCACCTCTTCATTCCATGCTAGGAAGGCACAGTAACATCTAGGTCAATTTCATGGTTTCCGAGGCTTGAGGTCTTATTCTTTCCCCAAACTAAGGAAGACCATTGTTTTGTGATTATACTCAGGTACTAAACATGCCTTAAGATTTCTGCTTTTTAATTTTGGAGGCTATTTTTCAGGCTTATATCTACATCACCTGTGATGTAGATACCAAATCACTAAGTTCAGGAGAAACAGAGATGCAAAACTCCATTGACTGATGGAGCAATGTGTAGGTCTCAGAGGGTTTCTAGTTCATTTGCTCATTCACATGTTCATTCATTCATTAACAAACTTTTATTGAGCACCCACAAAATGATTAACATATGTTGTTACCAATAAACTTATAGTTTAAAAGAAGAAATAATTGACACAGGATTATAGGCAAGATAAGTATAGACAGAAGTCAGTGTGAGGGCGTACAGGAGGCAATGGTCCATTCAGGTTCTGGGATGAGTTCTGGGAGGGGCTTTGTGAGCTTTATACTTAATGACAAGGTACCACTTAGCTCAAGAACTACATATGTTCAAGAGGAGAAAAAAAGTGAAGAGGGAAAGAGAAATCCCTCTCTTTAAATTCACCTATTTTAAATTATGTTCTGTCCCTAGAGCACCTTTCTATTATATTTCTGAGACAACTGCCTCTGGCCTTCCTAATACCTCCCTCCCCAAGGAGATCAGCTGTCTCTTCCCTTTATATTACACTAGGGGTCAGAAAACGAATCTCTCTTTCATTCCTTGAAGGTGGATTTTCTTTCTTCAGTGGGAAAATGAGGTTTAATAAATAGTGCATTGACTAACGGACAGTAACATGAAAGTAGGTCTCTCCAAGATTTCCTCTATTAGGCCAGATACGTAGGAGTTTCAAAACAGGCAGAGTTAAAAGATGCCCTTTTCTGACATGAATTATTACTATTGATGATTTGTTTGTGTAAAATGAAGTAAAAGGATTCACACAGGATGGGCTCACCAGGTTCAACATAAACAAGCACACTCCTGGGAGGAGTCTCCTAGACTCTACAGATGCTTATTGTATGGACGCCCTTCCTTCCTCTCTTATCTTTGTCTGTGCCCAGGCTTCATGAGAGGTTCTCAAGCAAAGCAGATTGATTATTTCACGGAGCCTTCTGAAAACACAGATGCTGGGGTCACTCTGGACTTAGTGAATCACGGTCAGGGCTGGTGAGACTCAGGTTATTAAAACGCTCTGTAAGTGATTCTGATCATCAATTAGAGATGAGAGTACATCTGTCCTACCCAAATTTCAGAGTCTGTGAGGCACATGTTTTTATATATAAATGCATATCACACCAATAATGTGCAAATATACCTTTCAGATATATTTGCAATTTCATGTATAAATATATCAGAAAATATACATATGGATCTATAATTATGCAAATATTATCCATATTGTGTTCCACATATTAATATATACAACATTATAGAGCTTTATCTCATTTAAGTTGATATCCATATAAAGATTATTAGTGTATTTTAAAATCACGGATTCTGTCAGAAGAACTGTTATAGAAAAATAAAATCAATTTTCTATAAAATATGTCAATATATATGCACATATACATGGTAAATAAATGTAGCACGTATATATATATATATATATATATATATGAGTTTATATATATGCAAATAAATACAATTCTTCAAAATTGTCCTAGCAGTCATTTTTCTCAGTAATGTTTTATTGCTAAGAACAAGAAAACCCTTGTACAGATCTGGTTTCTGAACCACTAATAAAATTTGTTTTACTGTTTTATATTCACATCCTGAATTTCATTAAATGTGCACACACACAAATACACACACACCAGCTTTCCTTAGAATTATCTGTAAATGGTTTTTGATGGTTTATCAATCTCAGAAACATCCACGAAAGGATACAGTTTTGCTTTCACAGAATTAAGTTGAGAGAAAGTACCAATGCTTCTGGAATCACATCCTTTGTATACGAAACAAGGCAGTAGTTTTATAAGTTTTCAGGTTCACAACCCTCTGCTAATAGTTAGATGAAAATTATAAATATTCCCAAATGATGTGTGGGACTCTGTAGGTCAGGTCCTGGAGCGTAGGGTTTGAATTCTTGCAGAAAGATATCTATCTCTGCAGAGGGTACCTGTGCAGAGGTCTCCCTGTGCTTTCCCACAGCAATTAGCAAGATGCTCTGCTCAGAGATGCTATTAACTGGCTCCTTCTGTTGCGTATTGAATGGTGAATATTATGAGATGAGATGGTGGCTAAAGCTAAAGTCTATAATAAACACTAAATAACAGGAACAAGTGAATTTATTGCCCCGGTTAAAGTGGCTAGACACAGAGGCATCGGGAAGAATGTGGGCTCTTGAGCCAGACAGCACAGCATTTACATCTCATCCCAGCCATTTACCAAGTAAGTGACCTTGATGGAGCAAGTCAGTTATCACCACGGATTCTCAGAATCCTCATAAATAAAGGAGGAATAATACAAATGGATAGATTTTGTACTAAACAGTAAATGCACAGTGAGTTAAAAAAAACCTGCCTGCCTGGTAAAATCTCCTGGGACGCTTTTACACCTGATCTTAGCCAAACGGTTAAGAAGGGATCCTGGGAAGCTTTTAAAAATACCGGTATTTATATTATATTTGCACAAGTTGACGTTTAAGAAATGCTGATGCCAAGTTCCCCTCATGGCTTTAGAGATTATGATTTAATTAGCCTGGTGTGGGTCCTGGCTATCAGGGTTTTAAAATGCTTCCTAGGTGAGATTGATAGGCAACCCAGGTTAAGAACCACTGAGATAACTAATGTAGGTAAATACCATCTCAATGCTTTATTATTAATAGGCCTTCAACAAATATTACCTTGAGGCTGCCTGGGTGAAAACCCTATTCTGGGTTTTACCAGACTGTGACTTGCAGCAGGTTCTTTCAATTATCAGCACTTCGATATCTGTATCTGGAAAGCTAAGGTAATAAGTAAGTGTGTCTACTTATTAATCTGTTGTGAGAAATAAAAGATATTTCACACATATTTCATAACATGGTGGCAGATGAAATTGGATTGTGGCTGTTATTTTATTATTATCATCGTCACCTCCACCTCCTTCTGACCCCAGAACTAATCTCAGTCTTTTGTGGGCTCTTTACACATCTTAATTGAATAAGACATTAATAATAATGTAAATGATGATGCCTTTCAATGCAATATGGAAAGCATTTCAATATCTTTTTTCTTTAGATTTTCCTATGTGCCTCAAAATAAAAATTTCTCCTAATACTGCTATTTGTTCTTACAAAATATTTTTATCCAAACTGTACCATGATAACATGAAGTAACTAATTTCATCAACTAACTTTTAAGTCAAAATTTCTGATGACTAACAAACTCTGGAAAATTCTTAAAGAGATGGGAATACCAGATCACCTAAACTGCCTCTTGAGAAATCTGTATGCAGGTCAGGAAGCAACAGTTAGAACTGGACATGGAACAACAGACTGGTTCCAAATAGGGAAAGGAATACATCAGGGCTGTATATTGTCACCCTGCTTATTTAACTTATATTCAGAGTACGTTATGCTAAATGCTGGGCTGGAAGAAGCACAGGCTGGACTCAAGATTGCTGGGAGAAATATGAATAACCTCAGATATGCAGATGACACCACCCTTATGGCAGAAAGCAAAGAAGAACCAAAGAGCCTTTTGATGAAAGTGAAAGAGGAGAGTGAAAAAGTTGGCTTAAAGCTCAACATTCAGAAAACTAAGATCATGGCATCTGGTCCCATCACTTCATGGCAAATAGATGGGGAAACAGTGGAAACAGTGTCAGACTTTATTTTTTTGGGCTCCAAAATCACTGCAGTGATGGTGACTGCAGTCATGAAATTAAAAGACGCTTGCTCCTTAGAAGAAAAGTTATGACCAACCTAGACAGCATATTAAAAAGCAGAGACATTACTTTGCGAGCAAAGGTCCATCTAGTTAAAGCTATGGTTTTTCCAGTAGTCATGTATGGATGTGAGAGTTGGACTATAAAGAAAGCTGAGCACCGAAGAATTGATGCTTTTGAACTGTGGTGTTGGAGAAGACTCTTGAGAGTCCCTTGGACTGCAAGGAGATCCAACCAGTCCATCCTAAAGGAAATCAGTCCTGAAAATGCATTGGAAGGACTGATGTTGAAGCTGAAACTCCAATACTTTGGCCACATGATGCAAAGAACTGATTGATTGGAAAAGACCCTGATGCTGGGAAATATTGAAGGTGGGAGGAGAAGGGGATGACAGAGGATGAGATGGTTGGATGGCATCACTGACTCAATGGGCCTGAGTTTGAGTAAACTCCGGGAGTTGGTGATGGACAGGGAGGCCTGTTTTGCTGCAGTCCATGGGGTCACAAAGAGTCAGACGTGACTGAGCGACTTAACTGAACTGAACTGATCCTAGTCATAATTACTATACAAAAATCGCAACATAAATATTATACAAAAATAGAAAAAAACAGTCAATGAATGTTTTAACAAATTCCAGTAATATCACTGTATCTAGGTCAACTTTGTTTGCTGATTTTTAGACAATAAATATCCTAAATTTTAACTCTTGCTTTAATCAATATGTGCTTTTTAATGTCCTTTTCCTCTTAATTGCCTACTAAATTTGTTCTTCTTGGTAACAGACTTTTTAAAGAGCAGTCAATCTCACTGAATCCATTACACACATAAAACCTTTATTTAGAAGAGAGTGTATTTCATCTCTCCCGTTTCTTTATCCTACACTTCTATGAAAGACTTTCTATTTTGCTGCCCTATTTCTTCCTGTAAATGGTAACTGGAATATTCTGCTTTGCTTTCTTGCCCTCCTCTTCTTTTCTGGGGCACAGCCTTCTTTATATGTGTTCTCTGCTCTCTGTGTTATTCTGTTTCACAGTATGGTAATTTGCTCTGCGGTAATTACGTGCATTTGGATACACCAGCATCGTGTGAGCAAGCCTCTATTCTTATGCTACCTAGAATAACAATTATGAGTCAGGTTCCTTATTACCTAGAATAAAAAGATTACTTGCTGAGTATTGAAGAAAACCCCTCTTCTCTAGGAGGCAATATAGGACACAGGTTTTTAAACTCTTTCTTCTGGGGAAAAAAAAAAGCCAGCATCCACTTTTTCCTAAAACCAGAATGCTGAGGTAGACAGATGTATTATGATATGCTTTGTTGAAAAGGGGACCCAGCATTTGCAATCACTTTGTAGAAACCAATGCAATTTCATGGCAAATTATTAGACATGACCGATGGGGTAATGGAGAAGGTGTGAATCTATGTAATTCTCATCAATTTTTTCTAGAGCCAAGTCCTAATGGCTTCTTCTAAAAAAAAAGAAAATCTGAGACTACCTACATTCCAGCAGTTGGGTAGTTGAACATTCAATTAGAGATTGTTTGACTGCCATCCCAATCTCTTCCAAGTTACACAGTACATATTTTGGTTTTATGATTCTCTTGACATCCCTGAAAGACACTATCTATTTCTATATTGTGTTAGATAATAATACTATTTGGAGAATATTTTATGGTTTTTTGAGTGCTTTCAAAAACATGATTTTATATGAACTTCACATCTATGCCAATTTGAAGCTGTATGAAAATCTTTAATTTTATTTCAAAGATAAGGCAAATGGAGGCCCAAAAGGTCTAAATGACTTGCCCAGAGTCCCCCACAGTATAGGACAGTGCAGGGACTACAGTCTTACTGATGGGTTCTGGTGTGGAATTCTTTTTACTTCAAAAAGCTTCCTCTCCAAATGGATTCTATTCAACCTGTAGAATGCATCTGATGGACCTGTTCTAGGCTTCATTATGGAATAAGATAGTAAAATCTTCTAATCACTGCTTATTTTCTTTTGAGCGTAGGCCACCCTGGTCAGCTCGCGCTAGTGGTAAAGAACCCATCTGCCAGTGTAAGTGACGTAAGAGACCCAGATTCAATTCCTGGGTGGGGAAGATCCCCTGGAGGAGGGCACAGCAATCCACTCCAGTATTCTTTCCTGGAGAATCCCATGGACAAAGGAGCCTGGGGGACTACAGTCCAGAGGGTCACAAAGAGTCAGACACGATTGAAGTGAATTAGCAATCAGCATGCACCCTGGTCAGCAAGGTGATCAAAATAATCAATCCTCAAGAAAATCAACCCTGAATATCCATTGGGAGGACTGATGCTAAAGCTCCAATCCTTTGGCCACCTGATATGAAGAGCCAGCTCATTGGAAAAGACTCCGATGCTGGGAAAGATTGAGGGTAGGAGGAGAAGTGGGTGACAGAAGATGAGATGGTTGGATGACATCCCTGACAATGAACATGAGTTTGAGCAAACTCATGGGAGTTAGTGAGTTTAAAAGGGAAATAGTGAAGGATAGGGAAGCCTGGCATGCTGGAGTCCATGGGGTTGCAAAGAGTCAGACATGACTTAGTGATTGAACAACCACCCCAGTGTATTATACTTACTCATATAATTATAGGGTGATTAAAAATAAATTCTTACAAACATACTGACTTAATAAATACTACATAATATCCCTCAAAGTTGTCATTGTCTCAAATATAATCATTACCTTGATTTGAAGATTTATTTTAGCGGCATTCCAGTATTTTGTAGAAGGGTCAGTTGCTTATAAACTTTACTTGTATTATTTTATTTAATCATCCTAACAATCCTATGAAGTTGCACTGTGATTAGCCTCACTTTATAGGTAAGAAAGTGGACTCAGTAAGATTAAATAATTTGCTAAAGAAACACCAATACAGTATACTAACGCATATATATGGAATTTAGAAAGATGGTAACAATAACCCTGTATACGAGACAGCAAAAGAGACACTGATGTATAGAACAGTCTTTTGGACTCTGTGGGAGAGGGAGAGGGTGGGATGATTTGGAAGAATGACATTGAAATACATATAATATCATATATGGAACGAGTCGCCAGTCCAGGTTCGATGCACGATACTGGATGCTTGGGGCTGGTGCACTGGGACGACCCAGAGGGATGGTATGGGGAGGGAGGAGGGAGGAGGGTTCAGGATGGGGAACACGTGTATACCTGTGGCGGATTCATTTCGATACTAGGCAAAACCAATACAATATTGTAAAGTTTAAAAATAAAATAAAATTAAAAAAAAAAGATTATATTTTGTTTAGGTGAGATTTAAACCCAAGGATGTCAGGTTGTGAAATCTATTAAAAAAAAAAAAACTCTGAGATCCTATATATCTTCACAATTACAAATTGTAGCCAGGGAGAAAATGTCTGTAGTCTAACCTAAAACAGCTGACCCCTACTTTTTGCACCAGGGATCGGTTTCGTGGAAGACAATTTTCCTATGGACTACGGATTGGGGGTGGGGGGATAGTTTCAGGATGAGTCAAAGGCATTACGTTTATTGTGTACTTTCTTTCTAATCTAATGCCACTACTGCTCTGACAGGGGAGACTGGTATGTGGCCCAGAGGTTGGGGACTCCTGGTCTAAAAGATGTAGCAATCACATTGAAAAGCAAGGACCGAACTCCAGCTTAACATACAGTAACGTGCAAATATCTTTCCATCTTTGCTGGGGTAACATGGCTGACTAGGTATGGGTAGTTCCTCTCTCTCAAACCAAATTCAACTTCTTTTCTTGGTGTGTTTTCTCATTCAAAAGGATAGAGCTAAATCTTCCATCCAAAGGCATCAGGGAGTTGAACTTCACTTTGTACATGATTAAGAAAACTTGTTCTCAAGCTTCAGTAAATGCGAAGAGTCTCCTCTTCCATGATCCCACTACACCTTAGGCAGAACTCAGGACAGGAAGATGCATAATGTAGTGTGGGCTTTGTTCAAATACCCACCTGCTCTTCCCTTTTTTCCTCCCTCAACTCCAATACCCACATAGTGGCCTGAAAGCTTCTGGGCAGATCATTAATCTTTTCCTGTTTTAACATCCCTTTTGACAACCTCTTAATAAAATATGGTAAGTGGCTATATGAACTGAACCAAATGGAAATAAGAGGTGGGGGAGAAAAAGTGCCTAGCAACCCCTAGTTTGCAAAAATCTCTAAGAAGCATTTGCCAGAATCACTACTTCAGGTAAAAGATGTCAAGCTTGATTTTGGAGCTAAGAGGATGGCCAACATAATGAAGTAAAAAAAAAAAAACTGGCCCAATTTGAACAGCAATGAGGATAAATTCTCCAAGTGCCAATTTAAAACTATACATTATAAAGTAAAGGGAGGGGAATACTCCTATCCAAGTATCATAATATTAATGAAAAGTCTGGGGAGGTTATGAATACTAAGAGGAAGCAAATGTATAAACAATTAAATTTATCTAGATGGGTTTCACTGGGTAAAAAAAAGGAAGCATGCTTTCGAAGCAGCTTCGTTCTGAGACGATGAGCATGGAATCTATCCAGGCAGTAGTTGAGGGGTGACTGGCTGCAGCACTCCTTCTTTCTGTGGTTTCTTGCTCAGATGGTCCCTGCAGGAACTTTCTGAAATCATGCTCAAACCAGAATCGAAGAGCTGTGTGTTTTGGGCACTTGCACTGCTGAACAATACAGACACGTTTGCATTTTTGGCTACAGAGCAAACAAAAAGAAAAGATACAGCATTTCTTGGAATTTACAAGCTGTGGGGAAAAAAGTTGCCAATTTTGTTCCTTACATGAAAAGGAATGAATGAAAGGCTTTTTGGAGACAAATATTGAGCTTGCCTCCTTGGGACTCATGATGGATTCATAGCACAATTACTTCTTTTGTTCAAGAGAGAGGAGGCTGAGTGGGTTCTGAAAATTTGCATGTCCATTTCATCAAAAAGAGGACAGATAAAAATGGGAGGCTTAATGTTCAGAGTAAATGAAAGGCATGAGAGGGTTGGATACCAAGCAACCATAGGCTAACTTTGGTGGTGCCAGTCTATATTATATATCATTTAATATATTGTATATTACATATGTTCCTTACGTCCTGTGTAGGTTCATACTGGCATGTCTATGCTGTATGGCCTGCTGAGGTCCCAGTTAGAAGTGAGTGGCTGGGAATGGGTGTTACTTACAATAGAAATGAAAATATAAGAGACTAGTGCCAAAATCTATAGAACTTACTTAGTTCAAATTTATCAAAATTTGCCCAGAAATACCCAATATCATCACCACCCACCTAAGCTCATTCCTTCACATATACATACCTCTCACTCCCTCCTCCCCTGTCTCCCTAGGAGTGATATACTAGAATGAGCCCTATTTTGGGAGTTCAAATTCTGACTTTACTATTTTCTTATACATAGGGAATAGCTAAGTCACTTCAGTCATGTCCGACTCTGTGCAACCCTATAGACGGCAGCCCACCAGGCTCCCCAGTCCCTGGGATTCTCCAGGCAAGAACACTGGAGTGGGTTGCCATTTCCTTCTCCAATGCATGAAAGTGAAAAGTGAAAGTGAAGTCGCTCAGTCATGTCCGACTCTTAGCGACCCCATGGACTGCAGCCCACCAGGCTCCTCCATCCATGGGATTTTCCAGGCAAGAGTACTGGAGTGGGGTGCTATTGCCTTCTCCTACATAGGGGATAGGAAAAGTCAGCTACAAAGTTAGAACCTCAGTTCCTCACTTGTAAAGCAGAACTATTGATGCTGATTTTATTTTTATTTCTTTAAGGTAGCTCAGACAGTAAAGAATCCACCTGCAATGCAGGAGATTTGGGGTTCGATCCCTGGGTCAGGAAGATCCCCTGGAGAAGGAAATGGCAACCCACTCCGGTATTCTTGCCTGGAGAATCCCATGGACAGAGGAGACTGGAGGGCTATGGTTCATAGGGTGACAAAGAATCAGACATTACTGAAGCAACTAAATATGCACACGAGACACATATATGATTTTAAAATATTCAACAGTATAAAACCATATGCAGGGAAAAACAAGTTTACCCCTACCTCTGTCTTCCCAGGCAGTTTCAATCTATCTTTTTTACAGAAGCAATAACACCTACCTTTACCTCATATAACCTTTAAAAGATATATAAGATAATAATAGTGGGCAACACTTCCTTAGCATGTACTATGTACCGAGATGTTCCGTGCGATTCTCTCATTTAATTCTCATAATATTTCAGTGAAATAACTTTTCTTACCCTATTTTGCAGAGGAGGAAACTTAGAGAAGTCACACTTTAAAATGTAGTGAAGCCAAGATTATAATCCATTAATCTTGCCTGAACACTGCTGAATAAATACTAGACACCTATTTCAGAATACAAAAGCTTATTAATACATATTAAGAGGATAATTTAGAAGGTTTCCAAAGGATAAAATTTGAGACTATAAATTGTTTGATACATGGAAGTGAAATGTAAACACCAAATCATCATGGACAGCTTACCAGTTGCCAATTTCCGATCTAATTCTTTTATAATTCTCTTAACGTCTCATGTAATGATACATTATTCACTGATGGCATTATAGGCTGTAATAAGAACCTGGAAGATTATTTTACACCTGCTATTTTGTAACTACTTGTTGATCTAGATGTTGTGGAATTATCTTACAAAAACTAACAGGACAAAAATTTGGGGGCACTTAATTTAGGATGATGAATTACACATCGATTCCAGGGTTAAAAGAAGGAAAAAAAAATCCCATTTTTCACGGGTACTGACAGGGCAACCAGGTTCCTTCTTCAGAGAAAAAGAAGCTAAAAGGCAAAGTCAGTGAGGCAGCGGAGTCAACATTCTACAGGTGAAGGGCAAAGGCTTGGAAGTGCTAGTCATTCTGATGACAATAGAATTTAAGAACTTTTGGAGATCATAGAGTTCAGTGTTTCACAAAGACTTTCAAAGCGCACTGGCCTTTTGAGATATTATATCCCAAAGACATTTCATGTTCAAGTAAGCTTACACAATACCACATATTGCCCAGTTTGGAAATACAGAGAACACATTATCATACTAAGAATCCTTGCGGGTCTCCACTGTAAGAAATAAACAAACAAGGATCATTTAGCTTTTTTTATCCGGAACTTTTTCAAACTGATTCCAATAAGAAACATCTTTTATTTGAAATACCTACATCTAACAGAGTCTTGGGGGACACTTTGGAAACACTGATGTCATTCAGAATCTAGAACTGGCACCTCCATACACACAGGGCCCCATCATCCTGACTTCTGCTGTGTCCAACATGGTATGTCCCCTCCACCCCACCCTCCCCACCTAAAGGGCAAATAGCCTAAAGAAGCTGCCATGACAAATATCACATGATCACATATTAGGCTGGAATTAATACCCAGGTCTCCTGACTCCTGGGCTTCCCTTGTGGCTCAGCTGGTAAAGAATTGCCTGCAATGTGGGAGACCTGGGTTCTATCCCTGGGTAGGGAAGATCCCCTGGAGAAGGAAAAGGCAACACACTCCAGTATTCTTGCCTGGAGAATTCCATGGACTGTATAGCCCATGGGGTCACAAAGAGTTGGACACAACTGAGCGACTTTCAATTTGACCTTCACCTGACTTCTAACCAATGCAATAGTATTTCCCCTCAGGATGCCCTTCTGGAGAGTTCAGCCTTGTCTTTGTTGGAAAGCACATTCTGAAGTGCTTAGAATGTCCTACTTCAACATCCATTCAGAATCCCCTGATGGGAATATCATTTTTCTCTTTAGCTCTGCAGAATTCCCACTTATATATCTGCCTTATTCCCAGGAAATTCACTTTGTAGACATCACGTGTCCACTTGTCCAGTAAGAAAAATAATCAGATGTGGTTAAGAGTGGAAAGCCAGGATTGAAAGAAAAAAAGTTTTTTTATTGGTAAAAACTAGAAACCCTATTTTATGAAAAGGAGATATAGAATGAAGTGGGGGTTGGGAGGGGGGAAGTGACTAGGCTGTTAATTAAAGTCTCCCCACTTTGCTTCATCACATGAGTCTCTTGTTACCATGAGTTCTGAATCTATCCCACTTGACGATGGGATAAAAATGGTTACGATCAGAGCTGACATCAATGACATTTTAAAGAATGACAGTCCTCTACCATGAAGCTATAGTCCTGCCATCACAAACTTTGAAATGCTGTCAGAGGCCTTCCAGCACCACAGGAGAGGCCTTTAAGATGCAGGCCAGGTTTTCCACTTGCAGGAAGTAGGCAGAACCAGCCCCATGCACCTGCCACGTTCCCGAGGAAGCAGCTGTCTTCCAGACCCAGGCAGGACCCCAGGAGTCCAGACCTTACAAAAGCGTTCAGCCTCAGTACCCACCTGCCACAAAAGTGTTTCTCACTGCACCTTAACTGAAGGCTCACACTGTTCTCCATCCTAGCTTCCACCACCTCATTCAGTGCTATCACACAATGATCACCTTATGCCTTAGGATTCACCAAAATCATTCTAGATTTTGAAGTGCACTCAGCTCAGAAATGACTTTAAGAAGAGAAATTGCTCTCAAATAGGTTAAGATTTTTTGTCCTGAAAAACACGTTCTAGCTTTTAGGAAAAATTTGAAAGAAGTAGGTCCATTTTACTAGGAGGCCTGCAGTTGAATAGACAGTAGCCGAATATAGAGAAAATGGGGAGGGAAAAAAAAAAAAGGCATCTATAACCTACAAAGAACTAAACAGAAAAGTAATATACATTCTGAATTACTTCATTGGTCCTTGCAATCAAGTCCAAAACGAAAGAACGCAAATAGCAAAGCAGGAGCCTGAAAAGTGATTTAAGCTTGGCCTCTCAAGGTTGGTTCGTTATTCGTTTGTTTACTCTTTCATTTGGTGGTATTTCATGATGTCTATGAGCTCACATAGAGTTAGACTCCAATAATCAAGAGATGCAAGCCTTAATATTATTCATTCATTCAACAATATAAATAAATAATAATTGTTAAATGCTTACTACATACATTAACCTGTGCTAGATACTGGAAATAGAGATGAATCAGACATGGCCCCCACGTTGCTAAATTCCACAGTTTAAAGATGAAACTGATGCTAGAGTTGGACTATAAAGAAAGCTGAGCACCGAAGAACTGTGGTGTTGAAGTAGCTTATGAACTGTGGTGTTGGAGTAGACTCTTGAGAGTCCCTTGGACAGCAAGGAGATCTAACCAGTCCATCCTAAAGGAAATCAGTCCTGAATATTCATTGGAAGAACTGATGCTGAAGCTGAAACTCCAATACCTTGGGCCACCTGATGCGAAGAACTGACTCACTGGAAAAGACCCTGATGCTGGGAAAGATTAAAGGCAGGAAGAGAAGGGGACGACAGAGGAAGAGATGGCTGGATGGCATCACTGACTTGATGGACATGAGTTTGAGTAAACTCCGGGAGTTGGTGATGGACAGGGAGGCCTGGTGTGCTACAGGCCATGGGGTCATAAAGAGTTGGACATGACTGAGCGACTGAACTGAACTAATGTGTAAATATATAATGACAGGAGACCATAATAATAGAGCTCTATATAAAGTGCTATTGGAACACTTCTCTGTACTTCCAGCCTTTCTGTCTGCACTATATTTATTTTCAAAACTTACATTTTCTTCTGTGTACCCAGGGATGATGCGCTGACATCTGAACAAGAAAGCCAATGACAGATGCCCCTTTGCTGATGCTTAGTTCTAATCAGGCACCCAGCAGGACGGATCAGGTGGTGATCGTCCCCAAGGAGTGGTTTGGGATGTGACCAGACCTCAGGGTCTCTCATCCTGCACCTTAGCCAGCATCAGGGTGAGTGTGAGGAGACAGAAAATTGTGTGTCCAGTGTGCCAGAGTCATCCGCATTTTCTCAGAACCTTTGCTCGCCACCAGCTGTTTCGGGTGAACCAAGGGAAAACAAGATCTTTTCACGTCAAATGAAAGAAATTGGTGAGGAAGGCACGGAAGATACCCACAGAGTAAGAGGGTCATCTGCTTTGGTCTGAGCAACGGGAAGCACAATTGGACATTAGAAGACGTATTTAGCCTAAATGCGTGCCAAGTATTTAACTGCTTCTGATCCTTACTGGGCTTTGTATATAAGTGTTCCAAATAACTCCTACCACTCACCCAGTCAAGGACATCTTTTGAGAGTATAATTAACAGGTCATCCTATCAACGTCACATTTCAAACTGTATAGCTAACATCACAGACTAAACCCTTTCTTCATAACTTCCCACTTCTGGTGACTCATCTTTGCTTCACAGAATCCGTTCTCTCATCCAGTCATTAATTTAAGCAGATACTTACCAAACACCAATATGAAACCACAGAGTGACGACTGTACTACCGCAACATATTTCTTTTGATACACAAACCTGAACAATGAACATCTCAAAATCAAAGCCACTCCATACCCCCTGCCTCATCAGTCCCTCAAACTGAAAAGACAAATTATCACAGCATGTATATTGGCATTTCAGAAGTTTTAGCAGCTCCAGTCATTATTACCAGGATTGTATTTTCTCATTTATTCCCCATGCAATTGCGTGGATGATGAAAACCTAAACCGAAGGTGCCTGCATGCAGGTTCAGTCGTGTCTGACTCTTTGTGACCCCATAGACTGTAGCTGGCCAGGCTCCTCTGTCCATGGGATTCTCCAAGCAAGAATACTGGAGTGGGTTGCAGTTTCCTCCTCCAGGGGATCTTCCTGACCCAGGGATTGACCTGCAGCTCCTGTGTCTCCTGCATTGGCAGGTGGGTTCTTAACCACTCCCCTACCTGCGAAGCCTAAGCTGAAGGTAGTCTATGAAAACTTTTTGATGAGAAACCCCAACATGAGAGTATTAAGCTGGGAAAATCATAGTAGTACATGAAGCTTCATTTTCTTCCCAAACATTCTTATTGCTTCTCAAATAAATGGCATGCTTCTGGAAGCCAGGATCTGACAGTGCTTATCATTGTGTTGGGCACAAAGCAAATGCCTAATAAACACTTGTCAGTCAGTGGATAGAATGTTCAAGTTATTTTTCACTAGGCAATTTTATATCATAAAAAGAAACTTGATGGCTCAGGATGGAGATGTAAAGTAACTGGAACTAAAAGGTAGAGCCTGAATAGCTCTACTCTATAATACAAGACCAATATCCCAGATTAACAGGACTGCAAGGCATCAGTATCTTTGCTTGCTGGCTGTAAATCTGGACCGGCAACAGTGCACTCAGAATGAAACACTTCAGATCCATTCAACCACCTATATTCATAATATTCACATATATAGCAAATAGGAAACATAATAGAAGTTTGAGAGTGCCTAGAAAAAAAAGATGCATTTTACCTAATGCATAGGCCATATTAACCAGATTCTTAAAACAGGTTCTGATATTTTAAGTGCAATAGTTTTAAAAGCAGAATTAAAAAGGAGCCTGCCTTTGTACTGATGTCCCTAGATTACAACCTCATCAGTGACATCATCTACCTCAGGAACAAGTTTCCCTTCAAAAGGAGCTCTTTGAATTCATATAATGAGTTCAGAGCTTGCTTCCCATTTCTTTCCCTCCTGTGCTTCTTAGAGAATCATAGATGCAGTCAGCAATTAATTGGAGGTTGAGGATCTGAAGGGAGAAATAGACTAGATATTTCCATGTGAATGAATCCAATTGTACCAATGAAATATTCTTTCTTTGATATTAACGTGATATAGACTGGGAAGGCAAAGGGTCAAAAGGAAGTTACAATTTGTAGAGAAATTGTTTTAGGAAAGACATATACATTTATTTTTAAAATATTCCATCTTTTGCATACATTTCTACATTTTGATTACACATTTTCCTTCATTTAATTGATTGAAGCAATGACTTAATTGGGAATTAGAAGCACTTCTAAGAAGGCCTTTTTCTCATCAGATCACATTTCACATATTAACCAACATGTATGGATTTTTTAAAAAATTCCTTTTAGTTTTTACATATTGATGAGAAATAATGGCATACAAACCATTTATTAAACTGAATTTTATGCCTCAGGAAGAAGATTGCTGAGGGATTTGAATTTAGTGGTAATGTGGGGCAGTGTGAAAGCTAATCCAATCTTAATATTTAGGCAGTATTTCTCTCCAGGGCAAGCTATTCATCTGGAGAACAACACAGTCACCCTAAAGAGAGAGAGGAGCTGGGAGGCACTGCTTCCACGCCCACTGATGTATATCAAGCGCATGTCCCACTGCAGAAATAGACACATCTTCCTCAGGAGGCACTTGGCTTTTTAACTCTTAGATCTCAAGCAAGAAACCAAGGACACTCATGAGACACGAGGACAGCACCAGACGGGTGCCAAAGGATCTAGGCTTGAGATCCCTATCCTTCTTTTCACTGGGGAGTCAAGACAGTGTGCTCACACAAAGACCATTTGCCATGAAATGTTTCTATTAATATTTTAAAAAAGAGAGAGGGGAGGGGGAAGGAGAGTTCTGTGTTTAAGGGAACAGAAAAAAATAAACTTTGAACGTACTGTATAGTAGCAAGAACACTTTAATCTCTTTTCCTCTTGATTACCTGAGTGCAGCCAAATGCTTTAACTCTCTGGACCACCATCTCCTTGATGGTAAAAAATCTCCTTGAAGGTAAAATGAGCTGTGTAGGTATCTGACAACACTGCTTTTGTTATATATCCCAATGCCTAGCACTAATAAGCACTCAATAAATACTTGAAAAATGAATGATCCGGATCTTTGGGAGGCTTCTAAGATTTTTATAAAACACCTTGAATACTACAAGTATGGCATTATGAAACTATTTCTAGCATAATTTAAACAAGAAAAGTCACCTTTTCATAGCATGGCATTGCTTTCAATTGAAATCAAACATATTCAAATGCCTTCTGAGCTAAGTTAGTCTGTAGACGTATAGGTTGCTGAGTTAATCAGCTATGAATAGGAAGAATGATAGATCAAATGATAAATACACCATGAAGAAAATTTTCCTGTTATCAAATTTCTGAAACATGATGTGTTTTATTCTACAGATTCCAAGCAACTCTTGTCCTCAATAGGCTGAGAGAGATGAATCAATCTGAAAAAAAAATCTAAAGATAAGCTCATAGGACCACTGATGTATTCATTACCTTCACTTTGCTAGAACCCAGTACTACCAAAAGTACATCTTAGAGAATAAACACTGCTTTTTGAGTGTATCCTAGCAGGAACAATATAAAACTAATTTAGGACCAACCGTGTAATTATGTGCATTTATTCCAAGCTTCCATTACCGGAGATAACAAGATGAATAGTAAAATGTGAACTTTAACAATATTGTAATTATAGCTACTGGACCATACATTATTGAAAGAATTGTGCAAAATCCAAATGCAAAAAATCAACTTGATATATAAACAGAAATGAAACAATAAAATAATCAAGTGATGAAGAAGAAATGGAGAAAGCCAAATCTCTTTCCGGCACCTCTTACTGTCAGGCTTTCATTTCTTTAGCAAATAGTGTATTTTTTATCATTTTGCCACACTTTACAATTACATATTGTTCAGTAGCTATAACCAGCTCGGTCAAATATTCTGGGATTGCCTTTCGGCTTTTCATTGTCCCCCCTCCCTTTTTCCCTTCTAGAACATAATTGGAATTGATAGAGTGTTTTCCACAAGTATTTTGTGTAATGAAGGCAATAATATACACTCCACTGGTATTTCTTGAACTATAAGAATTTACATCTTTGCTTCAAATATGCGAGTCTTGGCAATAACAACTATATTTAGGACAGTCTAGGTATTTCTCTGTATGTGAATGAACATGCTGATTCAGAATTCAATAAGAGCAGCTCATTCATCAGTAAATGGTTTGAGATTTGCTGAATGCAATTTGGGGTGCTGATGAGAGGTATCAGATTCATAGAATTAGACAAGGAAGGTAGTTTACTCATTCAAACCAGAGAAAACTCAAGGTCTCATTTTATGTTTCTCAGGGGTAGTGTCTTAATGGATATTATGAAGAGATTTGTTTTTAGAACTAGGTCACAGTTAACACTCAATTTTATCTGCTGATAAGGAGCAGTGATATGCATGATTAAAAAATGGTTAAAAAAAAAGCAGGCTATGTTTTATTTGAAATTCATATGTAGAGTTTCCTAGTGGGGGGGAATGGAGGAGAAAAATGGAGATTTCAGGATGTTTATTTTCCTAATAATATTTTATTTCAGTTCAGTTCAGTTCAGTCGCTCAGCCATGTCCGACTCTTTGTGACCCTATGAATTGCAACACACCAGGCCTCCCTGTCCATCACCGACTCCTGGAGTTCACTCAAACTCATGTGCATCGAGTTGGTTATGCCATCCAGCCATCTCTTCCTCTGTCGTCCCCTTCTCCTCCTGCCCCCAATCCCTCCCAGCATCCGAGTCTTTTCCAATGAGTCAACTCTTCGCATGAGGTGGCCAAAATATTGGAGTTTCAGCTTTAGCATCAGTCCTTCCAATGAACACCCAGGACTGATCTCCTTTAGAATGGACTGGTTGGATCTCCTTGCAGTCCAAGGGACTCTTAAGAGTCTTTTCCAACACCACAGTTCATTTATGCTTATATTAAAGTCATTCACATACTCAAGTGCACCTTTGTTAACAAAAAGCATACATAGACGATAGCATAGAATTAAAAATATCATACTCTATCCTTTAGAGAAGGGAACAGCTACCCACTCCAGTATTCTTGCCTGGAGAGTTCCATGGACAGAGAAGCCTGGCAGGCTACAGTTCATAGGGTCGCAAAGAGCTACACATGACTGAGTGACTTTCACTTTCACGTTCATGATCAATAAAATGAACAATTAAGAGATAAGCATATTCACTCTTTTAACAAAGAGTCGGTGGCAGAAAAAGTCTAAAGCAGATGTAAGCTCCATCTCTATGTGGTTTTAATTTGCCTACACTTTTCCTTTGAGAGATTACTGTGAGATATAATAAATTAAGAAGATACATGCATCTCTTTGGGGAAAAAGCTCTTGCAAGATAGAATCTGACCTTGGAAATTATTTTCATTCTATCAGAGAGAAAAGACAAAAAAGAAAGGTATTATAGAGAGGGATAAGCTGGTGAGGGGAAAATTGTAAGGGAGACCTTGCATATAAAAATTTATAATTCAAATCAATCTTTCAGAAATCTTTAAAGGGCTTTCAGAATGCGTTTTTGAAATATAAAGGCTCCCACTTCAATATAGTGTTTCAGTCTCAAGCAGTTCATTTTTCTCCCTTTACAACTCATGAGCTGGTGCGCTCTCTCTGTATATGTATCATAAGTACGTATATGTAGGCTTGATTAAATGTACATATGGAGATATAAATTTACTGTAAACACTGCTAAAATGGTCATGTATAGTAGCATATGAATTGCTCTGCAAAAGAGGGAAACTAAAAGTCAGTTTAAAAGACATTTAATGATTTATTCTAAAGTCATTTTAGTTGGCTTTTACTTATTTTATTCTAAAGAGCTTCACTTATAAACCTTTCATTCAAAGTTAAATGGCTGTTGTATCTTTTAAATGGAAGTGAACATATAGCTATGATAAACATAAGACTGTTATGTGTGCATGCTTGTTTTGTTTTTCCCAAAAATGAATGGGCCATGTCATTACTATGATAGCACACACACTCTTCCCCATATAATGACTACTTCCACTGCTTTCTAATGATCCATGCCGATCACTGATAGATCTTATGACATCCAGAGTGAATGCACAGTGCCAGGGAGGTGAGAAGGTCTATTTTGTGACTTTGACCCATTAAATATCAAACCTGATAGAATCATGTCTGTGAATTTCCCTCCAGATTAAATACAGGAAAGACTTAAATCCCATTCTTTTACTGTCTCTCAAGAAAAAAAAAACACACACAAAACATTTATTTAGATTAGATCAGATATAAGTTTGATTGCTTAAATTAGTGATAGGTACTAACTGTTTCTGTACACATATCCATTCTTACAGACCCACCTAAAAAAAAAAAAAAAAGTCCTATGTCTTCCAGAAGGGAAGTGGAGAAATCACGTGAACTGTCACTGTGGGCTTTCATTCTTCACTTTTAAATGCATGTTGTATTTAAGCAATAGATTCCTTATAAACATCTGACTCCACGGCTGCTCAGCACTGGAGCGGCAGCTGTGCGGTGCTGGAGTGACTTTGAGGAGATGCCCCATGTACAAGGGCAAAGGAGAAGCCCCAGCAAGATGGTAGGAGGGGCGAAATCACATTTAGAATCAAACCCCATACCTGCCAGAGACGCTCACAGGGCTCAACCATACCTTGTGTGCACCAGGACCCAGAGACCCCACAGACACTGAGACAGAGCTGTGTTTGAGAGTCTCCTGCCAGAACCCAGGAGAAAGGAGCAGTGACCCCACAAGAGACTGACCCAGACTTGCTGTGAGTGTTCAGGAGTCTCCGGTGGAGGCATGGGTCAGTGGTGGCCTGCTGGAGGGTTGGGGGCACTGAGCGCAGCAGTGCATCATGGGACCTTCTGAAGGAGGTGGCCATTATCTCCATTACCTCCACAATAGTTCCCTCCACCATAGTGGAAACAGTGTCAGACTTTATTTTTTTGAGCTCCAAAATCACTGCAGATGGTGATTATAGCCATGAAATTAAAAGATGCTTACTCCTTGGAAGGAAAGTTATGACCAACCTAGATAGCATATTCAAAAGCAGAGACATTACTTTGCCAACAAATGTCCGTCTAGTCAAGGCTATGGTTTTTCCAGTGGTCATGTATGGATGTGAGAGTTGGACTGTGAAAAAAGCTGAGCGCCGAAGAATTGATGCTTTTGAACTGTGGTGTTGGAGAAGACTCTTGAGAGTCCCTTGGACTGCAAGGAGATCCAACCAGTCCATTCTAAAGGAGATCAGCCCTGGGATTTCTTTGGAAGGACTGATGCTAAAGCTGAAACTCCAATACTTTAGCCACCTCATGCGAAGAGTTGACTCATTGGAAAGACCCTGATGCTGGGAGGGATTGGGGGCAGGAGGAGAAGGGGACGACAGAGGATGAGATGGCTGGATGGCATCACTGACTCGATGGATGTGAGTCTGAGTGAACTCTGGGAGTTGGTGATGGACAGGGAGGCCTGGTGTGCTGCGATTCATGGGGTCACAAATAGTCGGACACGACTGAGTGAATGAACTGAACTGAACCGAACCACCATAGTTTGGCCTCAGATCAAACAACAGGGAGGGAACACAGCCTGGACCATCAATAGAAAATTGGATTAAAGATTTACTGAGCATGGCCTTGCCAATCAGAAGAAGACCCAGTTTCCCCCTCAGTCAGTCTCTCCCATCAGGAAGCTTCCATAAGCCTCTTATCCTTCTCCAACAGAGGGCAGACAGACTGAAAATCACAATCACAGAGAACTGACCAATGTGATCACGTGGACCACAGCCCTGTCTAACTCAATGAAACTATGAGCCATGCCATGTAGGGTCAACCCAGACGGATGGGTCATGGTGGAGAGTTCTGACAAAACGTGGTCCACTGGAGAAGGGAATGGAAAACCATTTCAGTATTCTTGCCTTGAGAACCCCATGAACAGTATGAAAATGCAAAAAGATAGGATACTTAAAGAGGAACTCCCAGGTTGGTAGCTGCCCAATATGCTACTGGAGATCAGTGGAGAAGTAGCTCCAGAAAGAATGAACAGATGGAGCCAAAGCAACAACAACACCTAGTTGTGGATGTGTGGTGATGGAAGTAAAGTCCAATGCTATAAAGAGCAATATTCCGTAGTAACCTGGAATGTTAGGTCCATGAATCAAGGTAAATTGGAAGTGGTCAAACAGGAGATGGCAAGAGTGAACATTGACATTTTAGGAATCAGTGAACTAAAATGGACTGGAATGGGTGAATTTAACTCAGCTGACCATTATATCTACTACTATGGGCAAGAATCCCTTAGAAAAAATGGAGTAGCCATCATAGTCAACAAAAGAGTTTGAAATTCAGTACTTGGATGCAACCTGAAAAATGACAGAACGATCTCTGTTCGTTTCCAAGCAAACCATTCAATATCACAGTAATCCAAGTCTATGCCCCAACCAGTGAAGAACTTCTATGCTGAAGAAGCTGAAGTTGAACGGTTCTATGAAGACCTACAAGACCTTCTAGAATTAACACCCAAAAAAGATGTCCTTTTCATTATAGGGGACAGGAATTCAAAAGTAGGAAGTCAAGAAACACCTGGAATAACAGACAAATTTGGCCTTGGAATATGGAATGAAGCAGGGCAAAGGCTAAGAGTTCTGCCAAGAGAACGCACTGGTCATAGCAAACACCCTTTTCCAACAACACAAGAGAAGACTCTACACATGGACACCATCAGATGGTCAATATAGAAATCAATTTGATTATATTCTTTGCAGCCAAAGATGGAGAAGCTCTATATAGTCAGCAAAAACAAGACTGGGATCTGACTGTGGCTCATATCATGAACTCCTTATTGACAAATTCACATTTAAAATGAAGAAAGTAGAAAGAACCACTAGACATTTCAGATATGACCTGAATCAAATCCCTTATGATTATACAGTAGAAATGACATATAGCTTCATGGGATTAGATCTGATAGACAGAATGCCTGATGAACTATGGATGGATGTTTGTGACACTGTACAGGAGACAGGGATCAAGACCATCCCCAAGAAAAAGAAATGCAAAAAGGGAAAATGGTTGTCTGAGGAGGCCTTACAAATAGCTGTGAAAAGAGAAGTAAAAGGCAAAGGAGAAAAGGAAAGATATACCCATCTGAATGCAGACTTCCAAAGAATAGCAAGGAGAGATAAGAAAGCCTTCCTCAGTAATCAGTGCAAAGAAATAGAGGAAAACAATAGAATGGGAAAGACTAGAGATCTCTTCAAAAAATTAGAGATACCAAGGGAACATATCATGAAAAGATGGGCTCAATAAAGGACAGAAATGGTATGGACCTAACAGAAGCAGAAGATATTAAAAAGAGGTGTCAAGAATACACAGAAGAACTGTACAAAAAAGATCTTCACAACCAAGATAATCACGATGGTGTGATCACTGACGTAGAGCCAGACATCCTGGAATGTGAAGTCAAGTGGGCCTTAGGAAGCATCACTATGAACAAAGCTAGTGGAGGTGGTGGAATTCCAGTTGAGCTATTTCAAATCCTGAAAGATGATGCTGTGAAAGTGCTGCACTCAATAGGCCAGCAAATTTGGAAAACAGCAGTGGCCACAGGACTGGAAAAGGGCAGTTTTCATTCCAATCCCAAGAAAGGCAATGCCAAAGAATGCTCAAACTACAACACAATTGTATTCATCTCACACGCTAGCAAAGTAATGCTCAAAATTCTCCAAGTCAGGCTTCAACAGTACGTGAACTATGAATTTCCAGATGTTGAAGCTGGATTTAGAAAAGGCAGAGGAACAAGAGATCAAATTGCCAACATCTGTTGGATCATAGAAAAAGCAAGAGTCTTCCAGGAAAATATCTACTTCTGCTGTTGACTACATCAAAGCCTTTAACTGTGTGGATCACAATAAACTGTGGCAAATTCTGAAAGAGATGGGAATACCAGACTACCTGACGTGCTTCTTAAGAAATCTGTATTCAGGTCAAGAAGCAACAGTTAGAACTGGACATGGAACAACAGACTGGTTCCAAATAGGGAAGGGAGTACATCAAGGCTGTGTATTGTCACCCTGCTTATTTAACCTATATGCAGAGTACGTTATGAGAAATGCTGGACTGGATGAAGCACAAGCCGGAATCAAGATTGCCAGGAGAAATATCAATAACCTCAGATATGCAGATGACACCACATTTATGGCAGAAAGCAAAGAAGAACTAAAGAGCCTCTTGATGAAAAGAAAGAGGAGAGTGAAAAAGTTGGCTTAAAACTCAACATTCAGAAAACTAAGATCATGGCATCCGGTCCCATCAGTTCATGGCAAATAGATGGGGAAACAATGGAAACAGTGACAAACTTTATTTTGGGGGGCTCCAAAGTCACTGCAGATGGTGACTGCAGCCATGAAATTAAAAGAAGCTTGCTCCTTGGAAGATAAGTTATGACCAACCTAGACAGCATATTATAAAGCAGAGACATTACTTTGCCAACAAATGTCCATCTAGTCAAAGTTATGGTTTTTCCAGTAGTCGTGTATGGATGTGAGTGTTGGACTATAAAGAAAGCTGAGCACTGGAGAATTGATGCTTTTGAACTGTGGTGTTGGAGAAGACTCTTGAGAGTCCTTTGGACAGCAAGGAGATACAATCAGTCCATCCTGAAGGAAATCAGTCCTGAATATTCACTGGAAGGACTGATGTTGAAATTGAAACTACAGTACTTTGGCCACCTGATGCGAAGAGCTGATTCATTTTAAAAGACCCTGATGCTGGGAAAAACTGAAGGCAGGAAGAGAAGTGGACGACAGAGGATGAGATGGTTGGATGGCATCACCGACACAATGGACATTAGTTTGAGTAAACTCCGGGAGTTGGTGATGGACAGGGAGGCCTGGTGTGCTGCAGTCCATGTGGTCTCAGTCAGACACGACTGAGCAACTGACCTGAATTGAACTGAAACATCTGACTAAAAAGTAGGGGGAAAGACATAGACAATGTTAGCTCCATAAGTGGATGGATTATGTAGCCACCAATTGTGCATTTTGGAAACTAATAGTAAAGTACACCTGATCCACCATATTCTTTTCCTACAGCTTGATGATAATCTGGAGCAGTTAGAAAAACATGTATTTAATGATGCCATTTCCCACATGATGTGAGAGAAATAACACTATGCCTCATTGGCTAAAACAATCTCTACTACACATACACCTTTGGGGAAGTTCTCAGAATGTCAGGTTTTTGGTCTAGAAAATAAAACAACACCTAGTTCGCAGGATTAATCACAATGCAAGTAAAGTATCTGGTGTAGGGCTTAGAGCATATTAGGCTTTCAATAAAATTAGTCGTTCTTATTATAAATAACTTATACACTTGTCTGTGAATTTATTTAATTCATTTCCTGGGATATACTTTTGACTAGAAGGAGGGAAAACATTTGCAAGGAAAGGATTCACTGGAGATTCTAAGGGAAGTTAAAAGGCAGCCTCAAGTGCTAATCCAAAGTGGTGAAAACCATGGATTTTGCAATCAAACAACCCAGCATAATTTCCTGGACTAGTTATTTTACCTAAGCCTCAGTTTTTTCTCGTATAAAACAGTGATTATAACAGTCACCTCATTTTAAAGGACTAAGGGCAATAATGTGTATATTGAGTTACCAGAAGTAACAGTAAATCGGAGCAAGGTTTCCTCATCAATTAGTAGGGAAAGAAGTCAGGCCAAGTTTAAGGGAAGCCAGCAAAGACGGATTTCTCTTACTCCACAATGTTTGTCTTGTCTGTGTGATTAATACAGAGTTTACATAATTTAACTTAATTTGCATAATTAACCAAACAGTGCAGGAAGGTCAACAGTACCAAAAAACTTTCTGGATGGAAATCAACACAACAGCTTATATGGAAAGTGTTGAAAGTTAAATGTGCATGTGGGCTGGGCACAGGCAACCATTATCTGCCTGTGAGTCAGCAATGCAGCATCACAACTTCTTAACTGACAGTTACTGGTACACATTAACAGCCATGCTCTATGGCTTGAAGATGACTCATGTTCTGGCTGAAGTGCTTTTGTCTGGCTCAAGCCTCTACATTTTTCAAAAGCCTGAAAAAATTAAACTGGACACAGAGACTACTGAGCAAACTTATTAAAGTGAGTGGATCATAAATAATTGGAAAAGAGAAAAATGGTGGGCAACATCTATGATTTTACGACGACCTCATATTAAAAGGATGCTGGCTGCGCTGCTAATGCTACCACGAGCATCAAAAACAAATGAGCCCAAGCTGTTGCACAACTTAAGAGAGATATAAGGGGAAAAAATCTAGTATAGTCAAAGTTTTAAACCTTGCATAGATTTAGAATAGAGGTTGAAGGCGAGCAGGGAGATGACCTCACAAAGTTCTATCATTCTACATAAAATCCTTTTAACCCAATCTTGTGACGTTTTACACTAATATAATAGTGTATTAGATTAACACACTAATATAATAGCATATTATATTAATCTTGACCATCCAAGTGCAAAAATCTGAAAGAACACATAAATTAAGTGAGTTGACAGAGGCAAATATTGAGTTATTGATTCAGTGACCAAGCCAGAAACTGAACTTTCATATCTTAACTGAGGACTATCTTCATCCACTGACTTCCCTTGACAATTTGCAAAAAGAATCCTACTCCAACTCTAGTTAAATATTCTTACAAGCTTTTTATTCACCTTTTCACTGATACTATTTCTCAGTATCTCACTCTCATTTCACCCACTGGGTCAAGAAAACTTGGCCTTTCGTGAATGTGTTTCAAGAGATTCTTCTTTTTCAAGTACAGAATTCCAGGTGGCACTCAAAGATTTGTAATACCTCATGGATGTTTTATGGACTTTGCCAAGTTTTTCAAAATATTGAAGTCACTACCAATCGTCTTTCTTACAAAGCTATGCAGTTAATAACTTTCATCCTTCTTAATATAGATGCCAAAACACAATGGGCTGAAGAATCTATCAAATGCTCTAATTCTAAAGCTACTATTTTTTTTTTCCTATAAACGAAATTCTTTTTAATTGGTCCTTTCTTCCAGGTTTGTTTTCTGTTATCCAACTTGCTTATACCCTCAGCCTATTTCTGCACGAGTATAGCATCACACTACCTCATTATTACTATGTGAAAGTGAAAGTGAAGTTGCTCAGTCGTTTCCGACTCTTTGCAACCCCATGGACTGTAGCCTACCAGGCTTCTCTGCCCATAGAATTTTCCAGGCAAGAATATTGGAGTGGGTTGCCATTTCCTTCTCCAGGAAATCTTTCCAACCCAGGGATTGAACCTGGGTCTCCCGCATCGTAGGCAGACACTTTACGGTCTGAGGCACCAGAAAAGTCCCATTATTACCATAGCTCTTTTGAAATATCATTTTTTAAATGACTTTCTTTGTGCATCTTTTTGCTTCTTTACCTCATTATTATCTGTTATTCTAACTCCATATTATCCAACACTGGTATTTATTTTTCAAATATTTTGGTCTGAGGATGACTGTCCAAAAATAAATCTGCTGGCAGAAAATTTGACTGAGTTGGGTAGTCTTTGATATAATTAGTTTTCTTTAATTCTAGAAACAAAATCCATAAAAATTTAATCTGAATGAATTCACGAACAGGTGATGTGGATTAAATGAAATGAATATCCAGAATGTTCACATAATAACATTTGTTTTAAATCAAGGTTACCTGTCTCCAACCCAAACTCTCATGGAGACTGATGACTAGGAGGGAAATTAAAAAATTTGGGCTGCTTTCATTTTCCTTTATGTTCATATCTTCTGAATGAGATCCAAATGGGCAGGGAATTGTTAAAAACACAGCTCAGAAGACAGCTCTGGTGGAGAGTCCATAGATTAACTCATTACCCAGGTCTATATCAATCAAGAATTGCAATGATGCTATGCAGAGTACTGACTCAGTGGGAGCCAAGAACACTGAACTCAGAGAGGCACGCTTGGTCAAAATAAAAGCACTTACAAGAAGAAATTAAAGTCTCTTTAAGTAAAAATTAGGAAGGCAAGTTTTCTTTTTAATATACTGTGCTTATTAAAATATAATTCATATATATTTATGGCCTCAACACCTAACACTAACTCTGGAAAAGAGTAGGTGCTTAATAAATGGTTGTTAAATTTATCTAAATTCATTTAAGGGATGAAGGAGCCATGGACCCATAAATCAGTCTGTTCCAATTCTCTTAATTTCTTATAATCAACTCTAGTATGGAGTCAATAAATTTATAACACGAGATAATTAAAAACAGAACATGTCCCCTTGTTCTGGTCCCTACAGAAACCCTACTCCTAACCTGTCCCTTTATTGCCAACATCTGTATCTTCTTAAGCACAAGACTAGAGCTAATAATGTTTCAAATGATGATGGAAATTTGGGGGAGCCCTGATTTTTTTTTCACTATAGCATATCCATCAGAGGTGTCTATGCTGTGCTAAGTCACTTTAGCTGTGTCCGACTCTTTTCGACCCTATGGACTGTAGCCTGCCAGGCTCCTCTGTCCATATAAGTCTCCATGCAAGAATACTGGAGTGGGTTGCCACACCCTCTTCCAGGGGATCTTTCCAATCCAGGGATCGAATCCACGTCTCCTGCTTGCAATGCAGGCAGATTCTTTACTGCTGAGCCATAGCCGACAGAGGTGTCAGGAACTTCAAAGTCAACCTGAGAACTTGCTCCAGAACATAGAGCTGCAAATATTAGAAGAAGTGGAAGTCCCCTTCCTGATTTTCCTTTCTATAGTGGGATTTAAGCCATTAAATGTAACATCAAGCTAACCTTTCTCAGATCTTGGGCCTGCCACTTGCTAATTAAATGATCTTGGTGAAATTATTACATTTATCCAATTCCTAGTTTCTTCATCTGTAAATGAGGAATATAGCCTATATGCTAGATTATGTATAAGGAATAAAAAAAACAAGTGTACAAATTAAGTTCTTGGAATCATGCCTAACATGAATTAAATACACAATCAACATCAGCTCTTATTCTTTCCTCCTTCCCCAGATTTTCCATCCCCCAGTGTGATAAAACAGAATAGGGAAGTAAACCAGGAACTGGGAAATCTGAGCTCTTGATCTAGGTACTGGGCAAGTTTTCTACAATATCTTCCTTCTCTTCCATGTGTAAATAGACAGACAAACAGATACAATTTTAAGAAATTAGGAGTTAATACAAGGTAAGGGACAAGAACATGCTCCACAGGCTTAAACTCACGGTGCATTCAAGTCCTCCAACTATCCAACAGAGCGCCTAGTCAGCAGCCACCCAGGGCCAGTGAGCAGATGAAATATGGTAAGAAGCCTGGAGAACTGAGTGTCAAGTCTTACCTGAAATTCATTATTCAGAATTTAAGTTTACAAAACTGATCATAGATGTAAGCTGTTGGAAAGCTGCTAATCTTTTAACGTTTTTAATGTTGCTACCTGCAAATTTAAAAATTAAACATGTGGCTCTCATCAAATCTCTACTGGAATGCCTGCCAGCAGACAGATGTACATATTCATCCGCCATGTTGTCCTTTTACTGGATACATGCCTTCTTCTCTGAACTGAGAATAACGCTGTCAAAAACCCTAGTTCTTTGGACTTCTTGGTGGAACTATATATTGTAATAAATGATGAATGAAGAGCAAAAGGATAATGTAAATGATGTAATGTTTACATAATGCAATGTAATAATATGTAATGAGAGGAGATGTCAGTGATTAGTGACTTGGAAAGGAAAGAAGGCAAAGAAAGAGGGTTGCCATTTCCTTCTCCAATGCATGAAAGGAAAAGGGAAATTGAAGTCGCTCAGTCGTGTCCAACTCTTCGTGACCCCACAGACTGCAGCCCACCAGGCTCTTCCGTCCATGGGATTTCCAGGCAAGAGTAGTGGAGTGGATTGCCATTGCCTTCTCCAAAGAAAGAGGAGAGGGGTCTAAATAAGAGATAAATACACAGCTAGTACGTTACCAGTGCTCTGATTCTCAACCTAAGAATCCCAGGAATAAACTCCACTGGGGTTGATCACGGTGCCCTGTGTCTTTTACATTTAGTCTGAAGGGCCTGAAGGGAAGGACCTTGTCTAATTGATTCTGAATCATTTTTGTAAGACCAAACAGCAGTACACTAAAACAATTTTTATCCTAATAATTAGAAAAGTGATCTAGTTTTAATCTCTTTCATGAAAATATGAATTTCAACATAAAATATGTGTATAAAGTTTGGAGGCACTTTGAAAAAAAACTTCATATAAATTCAAGTTATAAGTGCTTTTTGGCCAAAACAGAATATCTAGTCAAGATGTTTTAGTAGATAAAACTCTTATATGGCAAGAAAGCAAGAAGCAGATACAAAGAAGATAAACAAAACTTGTCTTCTTTAATGACTCAGCAGATAAACATGTTTGGCGGTAAGGAGTAAAAAAATGAAACATCAGCATCTTTGAACAGCAAGCTCTTTTCTGTGTGTACTCTCCCATTAGCTGGACCGAGTAGAAATGCTGTACTTTTCCCTACTCCCTGCGCTCCATTCTTCATCTGCAGCAGTTTCACTGCCAGAAACGAATTCACCAAAGAAAGCACCAAGAAATCAGTGTCCTGTTCCACAGAACTCATGGTTCCCTACTGCCCCATTCAACCACAATCACAGGAAAGAAGCCACAAATTGAACCCCACCCACTAAAATGCAATATTCCAATCTTTGCCTTTCATATTATAATTATTTAGCTAACATGTTAGGAAGAGAAACCCAAAGAGTATCTGACAGATAGGAGGTAGGCTGTTTTAGACTTTACTTAAATAAAATGTCTAATATTGAAGGTCAATGGAAAAGACAATCACTTCCCAGGAACCGTGATTATAAGAGTGCTGGGGTTTGAAAATTCTGAATGGTAGTTAGGGGCACCTGTATTCAAACATGTAGGGAAAGGGACTCAACTAATTTACCTAATCAAGTTGTATTTTCAATAGCAAAAGGACCTCTATTGAACACTTCCATGTAGTCCTGGAAGGAGAAACAAATTTAAAATACCTTCATTCTAATCAAATGTTCAACTTGTAATATTAATGTATATAAAAGAGATATGTTTTTGAGAACTCTCTTTGCATTTACTTTCTCTGAATATTTCATTTTTAAATGTCATTGAAAATAGAATACCATTACATATTTGCAAAGAGACTATTATTTTCCCTCTATTTAGTTTCATTCATATAAATGAAACTAAATAGAGGGAAATTTTGTTGCATTTTATTTCCTAAACTTAAGTGACTGACTTTGTGCTATCATATCCTTGTATTTTAGAATCCTCCCTTATAAAGAGCAAAACATAAAATTATTTGCCCTTAAGTTATGATTGAGTTAAACTGATTTCCAGGCACATGGGAAATACTCTATGCCTGGAATCAAATTAAGAAAAAAAAAAAAAAACTTTCAGGAATATTTGTAAGTAATCACATTTTTTATGCAGGGTGGACACCAGGTTTCTACTTCTAACCCCTCTCAGAACCTAGTCATGCATACATGGTAAGTTGCTTCAGTCATGTCTGACTCTTTGAGACCCCATGGGCCATAGCTCACCAGGCTCCTCTGTCCATGGGATTTTCCCAGCAAGAATACTGGTGTGGGTTGCCATGCCCACCTCTAGGGGATCTTCCAGACCCAGGGATGGAACCAACGTCTCTTATGTCTCTCGCATTGACAGATGGGTTCTTTACCACTGGTGCCACCTGGGAAGCCCAATTACCACCAATTTTCCAATGGTGTGATCACAAGCAGTGAAACCAATCAAGGACAGAGAGGAAAATGCTTTGGGCGCTTTAGAGTTTTAGGCAGAATTATGGCAAACAGCAAAAAAGAGCAAGAAATTCAGAGGAATATAGTGGATTGAAGTTATAAATGATAGAGTGTGGTAAGAAAATGAGAAGAAATAAGAAGAGGAAGAAAGAATGATTGCCACAGAGGTGCGGCCACAGCAAGAAATCCGAGACACCCATCACTGGGTCCACACACACCTCCTGCTGACGCTGTTCTACAGTGTTACACTCCAAGCCCTCATTACTCTCTTCATCTGCTAAAGAGTAAGTGTCAAAATGATAGATGCGAGCTCACTGTATCAACATTTCCCTATAGCCACGAAGCCCATTATCAACCAAGATAAAGCTGTGCCAGGATACAGTTCTTATCAGAAGACGGGCAAGGAGGAGTTCAAAATGGTGTTAGATTTATCAGAATTTCATTGTCGCAAGCTCCCTAAAGCAATTGAAAAGCACTGATATTCTATGCAGGAGCTGGAATCCAAATATCATTCTTCCAATCTGTTTGGAATTTTCTCTTGTTTAAAGAAGCAGGAGGAGGAAGTGTAGATACCACTTAAGACAGTGGCTAATGAGAAGAAGCTCTTTTAAGCATTCTGAGCAGTTGCTGAGTGCATGGCTGTTATTTTGGTTGGACCACTGCCCCGACAAGGGAGCATAATACTAATTATAGATATCAGACTGGAAGGCGAATGATGAGGGATAATATGTAGAGACATTTTAATGTTGGGATCAATTGAACTGGGACATAGCTTCTGACAGATATTTCAATCTAAATGAGTCAGACTGCTTTAGGAAATACTAAAAAAGACTACTGTAAAATACGATTAAAAAAATTACCCATTTTCTGTTAAGGGGCAGTTATTTAGCAAATTTTTTACATATTGTCTATGTCTAATCAATTTTTTTCTCCAAATTTTAGTATTCAGGTTATATATATTTACTGTTCCCCAAACTTTTAATATTTTCTTTATAAGTCATTAGTATGATCGGCAGTCAAATAAAAATGACAATTGTATGTGGTTATGGAGATCAACCAGGACTGTTTTAAATAGGTTAAGATGGAGGGATGAATGACCTCAAACAGAAATATATAGACTATTAAAATAATGTATTTTTTCATGTAATTAAATTTCTGTTAAAGTAGAATTAATAGTATAAAAAATACACTCTTTGCCTTAAGGATCTTAGCAGCTATGAAATCACTGGAAGTTTAAAAAATTAAATCAGCACAAGAAAGTAAAGCCTTAGAAATCAGTCTCACTGTCTACTGTCTTCAGCCCTATTATTCCATTTCCTGGCTTCTTAGAATCTTGATGCTGACAATCCGAGTGAACACATATCGTTCCCTTGTATTTGTTCATTGCTCTCAAAGTCATCAGTTGACACTTAACATTTTGCTGTGTTAAATATCTCATGTTTGGTGTTATAAACTGGTGTCTTCCAATTTATCCTGTTTGATACAGTACTGGATAAGCTTCTTTTATTATTATTATAATAATAATTATCATTATTATTTATTTATGGGTAGGAGGCAGAAGAAGGGAGGGGGCATTCTATTTACAGCAAGCAAGACAGGCATCTGAAACTCTGCTTCTTACAAAGCTTGGGGGATTGGAAAAGGAAAGCTGGAAGGAAAAAAATGGGTTGTAGCTAGCTTATCAATGCCCCTGTAACCAGCACCATCTCTCACGGTTTATTAAATACACGCATGTGTTATGCTTTAACTTAGAGGTGAAGACACAGTAAATGGCTCCTTTCCCAGAACCCTGTTAACATTTTCAGGCCACTGATGATTTCATTTAGCATATTACCTCTTCAAAGTGATATCTCTGTAATCAAATTACCCTCCAGAAGGGAACTATGTACTGCTCTTCACAGTACGATCGATTAGAGTTATCAGCTTTAATCATATGTATACAGGTGATTCCTCTTCCTCATTCATATTTAAAGGACTAGGCTTCTGCATGATATTCTTTCCTATGTCCTACCATCATGTAAATACCTGTAATAATCACTATCATTTATTGAGCAACAACCAGGGCTCAGATTGTTCATGAATTATCTTAATCTTTATAACTGCTTTGTAATATAAGTTTTGTCCACATTTTATAGTCGGGAATGCTGAGATTCAAAGAGATCAATTTGCCAAGGTCACACCATTTGATAAGAGTACAGATGAATGAATGTTATTGTTCAGTCACTAAGTCATGTCTGACTATTTTTTTTTTAATTTGATAAAACGGTAACTCTTTTGCTCAAATCCAGGAATCATAGGATGTAATCAGCCTAGCAAGAAAACATAAGAAAATCCAAATTTATGTATATATCTAGACTTCAACAGGCAGCTGATCATACACTATACCATGATGCTAATCACTCAAGCAAATAACTACTCTAAAATACAATGCACGTACTTTCCCATGATCTCTACACAGAAGGAAACCACACACAAAATAGCTCTGTAGGGAATCACTCTTACAATCCAGTTACTTAAAAACTGGCAAAAACAGTCACCCTTACCCTGACTCTGAAGGTAACATTCACAAAGTTGAAAAACTGAAAAATACTTGATCTCTTTACAAAGCAACGAAAATTAAAGAGAACAGATATATATATATATTTGAAAAGTTGTGCCTGTACTACCTGAAACAAAAATACCCAGTAAATGAAAATAGGCAGTTGGCATTTTCAATTATGGAAACTAATACAAATGTTCTCCCACTGAGGCTAACACGATTATGAAAAGAATTATGTTCTAAACATATTGTAGCTATTTAACTTGAGGCCACAAATCAAGGTAGTATATTCAGTACGCATTAGTGTGTTACAGCCACTGTGACTGCAGCCTTCTCTCATCTCCCATTAACTTCTGCATCAAAATGACATTTTTCCTTTGGCCTATTTGAAAATAGCAATACAACTTTTTCTCTTTTAAGTCACATCCTAAGGATGTAAGAATAAGGACAGGGTGATCGTGATTCGCCTTCCCACAGATTCATGGCAGGAGAGGCTGGTCAGATGGACAGTTCAGAAAAGAGAAGGATGACAGGCTTGTGAGAGGGGGATCATTAAAATAATCCTAGAAAAAAAAAAAAAAAACAGAATAAACATCATTTATCTGACACCAAAATCTCCCAAAAGACACTGCCACATCTTTTAGCAGAGGTTCTTCTAACAGTCTTCGGTTCTTTGTTCCCAGCCTAATTTGAACATTTAGGGCTAACACTTCCCGTTATTTTTCTTTAATGTGAAGGAAATGCTGAGGCTTGACTTGCAGAAGATGAAAGTACCAGGGCTCAACTCCTGGGGCCTTTACTCATTTTAAGAATAACCGATGTACCGCATGAAGTTGATGCCCAAATAACTATCACACCATACCCTGTATATCTGAGACCCGAGCAAACACTTCCAAACCAAGGCACAAACTGGCTTCAAAATCCATGACTCCGTGTCACTAACCTCCAGCCTCCCTTAGTGCGGCAGAAACGTTCCCATGGAAACTGAGCAAAGGAGGGGGAGCAAGGAAAAGAGGACAAAAGAGAAAATACCACTAACATAGCAAACGAACTAAACAGAGAAATCCTAACACAGAGGATCCCAAGTTAAACACACGCCACGTGTGAATTATATCGATGAGATTCACAAGTATGGTGACTCATCGGGTTGAAATGTTCATTCAAACTCTCTAGCATCCTTGTTGCTGTTCAGTCACTAAGCGGTCTTTTGTGTTCCCATGGACTGTAACCCACCAGGCTCCTCTGTCTATGAGATTTTCCAGGCAAGAATGCTAGAGTAGGTTTGTCATTTCCTTCTCCAGGGGGATCTTCCCAACCCAGGGATCGATCCTACATCTCCTGCATTGGCAGGCAGATTCTTCACCACTGAGTCGCCAGGGAAGACCCAAGTATCCTTTAACAGACTCCTTTTTAGGGAAAGAAACTGCTATCACTTCCTTTTTTCTTCACCCCTGAAAAGGAAGGAAGTGCAATTCTTAGGAATATCAAGCTGAAGAAACTGGAGTTAATTCAATAGCATTAGGGGAAAATGCCCTTGCGCTGAAAGCCTAGAAGTTCTCAATGGTTTGATGACATGGCCTTCTTGAAGAAGTCCTGAGGTGGGCCAGCTAGGAGTCAACAGCAAGGACTCAAAGAAGAGACCAGTGGATTGAATAGGTTTTAGAACCACTGTAAGGAGACAGAGAGGGTACCATTCTAACAGATATCCTCCCCTCATCCCTTCAAGAGCCATTTGCTTACTCATCCACACATCAGTTTCCAAAGGACTATAGGAACAGTATGTGTGACTTTAAAAGTTCACATCAGGTCAACAGGAGAGATACATATCTCTTTCATCATTGCTTCCATATTTCATGCTAATGAGTACTACCAAAATTAGGGTGACTGATCCTCCCATTTTTCCTAGGAGTAGGAGGTGCACCAGGACAGCTGACCAGGGACAAGGAACTTTCAGTGCTAACACTGTGACAGTCCTAGGAAAATTGGGATGATTGGTCACCCTAAGATTGACCGAACCGAACCCAATTCAAATGGCGTTCGTGGATGTCTGTTTGCTTTTTTTTTTTTTTTTTAATTTATTGGCATATAGTTGATTTACAATCTTGTGTTTGTTTCAGGTGTACAGCAAAGTGGATCAGTTACATATGTATGTATATCTACTCTCTGGTTTTTTTTTTGAGATTCTTTTTCCATATAGGCCATTACAGAGTACTGAGCAGAGTTCCCTGTATTATACATCGGGTTCCTATTAGTTATCTTAGTTGTTAGTATGTATATGTTAGCTTGTCTCCTGACTTATCCTCCTCCCCCTTATTCCCTCATAGCCATAAGTTTGTTTTATACCTCCATGACTCTACTTCTGTTTTGTAAAGGAAATCATAAACAAAACAAAAAGATAACCCTAAGAATGGGAGAAAATATTTACAAATGAAGCAACTGACAAGGGACTGATCTCCAAAATATACAAATAGTTCATGTAATATTAAAAAAAAAAATTAATCCAACCAAAGCTGAGTAGAAGATCTAAGTAGACATTTCTCCAAAGAAGACATACAGATGGCCAAGAGGCACATGAAAAGATATTCAACACCAACATTACTTATTATTAGAGAAATGCAAATCAAAACCACAACATGAGGTATCAGGTCACACCAATCAGAATGACCATCACCAAAAAATGTACAAACAACAAACGCTGGAGATGGTGTGGAGAAAGGGGAACCCCCAACACTGTCGGTGGCAGTGTAAATTGGTTCAGCCACTATGGAGAACGTTTTGCACGTTCCTTAAAAATCTAAAAATAGAGCTACCATATGAGCCAGGAGTCCTACTCCTGTATGTATGCCCCAAGAAAACCATAAGTTAAAAATGTACCCACAGCCCAGTGTTCACTACAACACTATTTATGATAGCCAGGACATGGAAGCAACCTAAATGTCCATCAATAGAGGAATGGATAAAGCATTTGTGGTATACACATGAAAGGAAGTATTACTCAGCCATTAAAAAGAACAAAATAATGCCATTTGCTTTCCTTTGTAAGGGAATGGAATTAACCTTTTCCTTAAAGGTTTTTAGAAGAACTTTACAACAGTTCACAAATATCCTTGAAATATAAAAACATCTATAAATTTTAGTTACTGTTTTAAGTAACTAAATTGAAGCTTATGAAACATAATGGAAGATGATAATAAGGAGTACAGATTAGAATATTTTTTTGTTGAGAAGTTGTTCATATTATTTAATAGAAACATTGATAATGTTACCTTCACGAGGTTCTGCAAAAGTCAAAGATATTAACATTCACTCTTCACATTTCAGACTTTACCCAAAAGCTCAGGTCTACAACTATTTCAGAATCAGTTACATTAAATATCACAGCCATATACGATTAAGAATGGATGCCTTCTATGATGTCTTTCCACACATTTGTTTACTGAAGTGAACACATCCCCAGGAGCTTTGGATGAATTGGGGAAGTGGGGGATAAAGACCACCACAACATGTAAAGATTATAATTCAACAACAGGAAACTGCATTATGCCTAAAATAAAAACAGAGGTGTTAATGGATGTTTTCCCTATCAATATTGTTTCACCTCCTACAATTATTTTTAAGTGAAGTGAGATTGTAAATGGATTTTAAACAAAACACCCTTTGAATACCATTTCTTGTGGTTTTGTGTTTTTGTTTTGGGCCACACTGCTTAGCATGTGGGGTCTTAGTTCCCTGATCAGGGATGGAACCTCCACCCGCTGCGATGGAAGCACAGAGTCTTAATCACTGGGCCACCAAGGAAGTCCCTTGAACACGATTTCAAAGGTGTGGGCACACAGCATCAAGGTATGACGCCGAAGGCTGAACTAGGGAGCTGGGGAGAATTCCAGGAAAAGCAAGAACTTTAGAACAACACAGCTGGCAGCAAAAAAACAAAACCAGGAACAGTCAGGCTCTCCGGGTTCCCATAACGAAGGACTATGCCTGTGTGAGGGCTTCCCTGGTGGCTCAGCTGGTAAAGAATCGCCTGCAATGCAGGAGACCTGGGTTCAATCCCTGGGTTGGGAAGATCCCCTGGAAAAGGGAACGGCTCCCCACTCCAGTATTCTTGCCTGGAGAATTCCATGGACAGAGGAGCCTGGTGGGCTACAGTCCATGGGGCCACAAAGAGGCAACTAACACACTATGCCTGTGTGAATAACATGCCCCACACGGACTCCAAACAAAAACTGGCCAGAGGAAGTAAATTTTCAGGCGACCTCCTCCTTGAAAGGGTAGGCAGTAACAAAGAAGGCTGGTTTTAATCAGGTCACCTGGTTCTATGTTAGAATAATTCAATAATAAAAGAGATAAGAGCTCACCTTATTTAGGCTTTTAACAGACTAACTGTTCATTGTCAAACTATGCTATGGAAAAAAGGCAGGACAGTATACAACTAATAAGAAGAATACTACTAAAACACATCACAAATAGTAATCATTTAATTTTATTTTCCCCTGTTATCCTTGAGACTTTATGTTATGTAACATTTACAACAATAAAAAAAATTATAGCATACATAAAGGAAAAGACTTTGATTTATATTACTTTACATTTGTCCTTTACTCAGATGTGCATGAGAGATTTTAGCCACTGTGTAAATTTCTTTCTATGGTCAAGAGAAGTAGAAAAAAATATGAGCTGAATCATCTGAGTATTTGATGAACAGAACAGAAAAGCCTAGTCAAGAAAGTAGGATAGAAAGGCAAAATACCAGAGAACTGATAGGTAGAGTCATAATATCATATATGTACAAGTCCAGTATTTATGGAGTGTTTACTTTTTATTTGGAACTATGGTAAAGGCTTTAAGAATAGTCATAAGAACAAGAATAATGGTTGATTACTAAGTGCTAGAGAGATCAACTGGCCCACTCTGCCCAGAACTGAGGGTTTTTCAGGATGCAGAACTTTAAGGGCTAAAACCTGGACAGTCTTAGAGGGAAGCTGCTAGGATTAAATCAGGTAACCCACACAAAATGCTCAGCACTGTGCACGGTACAGAGAGAGTGCTCGTTTGTCCCAGTCTGGCTAAGAATGCCCTGGTTTTAGCACCGAAAACCCAACCACCCAGGGAACGGAGTCTCTATGGGCATTAACTCATCTAACATTCACAGCAGGCCTGGAAGGTAGAAACGGGCACTAACATTGCTCCTCATATTACAGATGGCACAAGAGAGGTCTAGATATTGTCAGTAACAGCTCATGGTTGCACAGATCTTGGCTGAACAGGGACTGGGGGTGAATAGCTTAACTCCCACCAAGCCTGCAGAGCTCCTCACGGCCTTGTATTGCCTCCCAGTTAAGTCTGGGAGCACTTGCTAGTGTCAGGAGAAAGGGAACCAGGGGGAGAAGGCGGCGACAACACCAAGCAAGCATACAGGTATCTTTGCAATCATTAGATGGTAGGTTGATATCAATAGATAATACCAGTGAAAGGTAAGGAACTCAACTGTGGAATCTGAAAGGGCCTTAGCTTGTTGAGGGCATCAATGCCACGAGTAGTTTAGGAAGAGTTTTGAGCTGTCACGTTACTCTCCTCCTGGGTTTACCTTCTATCTACTCTGACTAGGGTCTTAACTAGTTATATCTAGTCATAGGGCAATGTGGCTTGCAGTGGAAAAGAAGGTAATGGATGGAATTGGGAAATGCAAAGGAAGAGAGGGAGAGATGAAGGAAGGCAAGAAAGAGGAAGGCAGAGTAGGATGGAGGAAGAGAATAAGAAACAAGTCTAGGAGTGCGGGGAGAAGTCACATTTTACTTACAAATATTGCACCGCAGATAGATTCCGTATAGTTAATTATTGATGGTTTATTCATAATCAGTACCAGAACCCAGCCAATCTAGAATAAAAGTTTCCTTAATCAAAACTTTGTCACTCTTTTTTGGCAAATAATCTGATTTAAATTTCTAAGGTTGGATTCATTAAAAAAAAAAAAAACCCATAAAAATATGCATCTATGCCTATTGACCTGACTCTGCAGGTTTGATCATTGCAAACCAACAACCATCATCCATATATTGGCAAGATCTGTACTTGGGAAGTATAATCTGAGTATCAACCTATGTCTTTCACATGACCCACTTGTCAGCACCCACCACAATATCATATACAATTAAGACACTCAGAAGCATGTTCTTTAGAGACACAGCACAATTTGCTGGTACATTATTTCTAAACAAATAAATGAAGACATGTTGATCAGGAAACTAAAATGATATGGTATAATAATTATAGAGATTTCCCAGTAGTGTTTTAACAATGCAGGTGTTTTCTTTATCAGCTGTGTTTGAGGAATAAGAAGAATAATATAATTAGGAAGGAATGCTACCAGTTCTTGAGTGCCTTCCACTGAACATACAATGGAAGAAGCAGTGCCTGGAATGTTTGTGTGTGTGTGTTCACACATGTGTATGTGAGTAGGAAAGGAGTATTGTTACACAAACGGCTGGATAAAGGATTAGAAAGAATCCTCTTTCTGCTGTGACCCAGAAACTTCTCAGGTTTTATGGACTGAAAATTTTTGAAAACACCCATCTATTTTTTAATATGTTTTTTTGGCAACGCATTTCTAATGTTTTAGGAAAATAATACTTATTGGATATTAATGGTCTAATCCCTTTTATTTAATACATTTTTAGTCTTATTAATACTGCATATTTTTAAAACACAATGTTTACCAGTGGATGTGAAATTTTTAAAATGTTCTATTTTATATAGTGTATTTCCTTAAAGAAACCTCATTACAAGTCATTTCATGGAAAGAGGCTTCTATTATTTATGTTGCATCTCATTAACGTTTTACTTCCATCTTTTAAATTTCCTTCTGAGATGAAACATTTGACTTTTATGAGGGCACTAAAAGAACAAGAATGGGCCACTTTCATTTGGGGTCTGAAAACACCATAATCTTGTAATTTATTCAAGCTGAATGTTGACAAAAGCTGTTTTAACTGTTTATAGAAATGATCAGAAAGCCAGCACATCCTGAAAAGTCTCTTTAAAATGTGTCAGCTTTGCCCACTGTCTTATCGAGTTGATGACCAAATTCACTCCCTAATTACAAACTTGTGCTCCTCACAACATGAGGAATGGAGGATTCTGAGAAGCAAATCAATCACGTAAAGGTTACTCTGAGCAAAAGTAATGAAAATGACTGGATACCCCAGATCATTAGATGAAATGGTGAGCAAGAGGACTGTTTGCTAATATCCAAGTGTCAATCACAAGTACATGTAGTAATTAGATTAGGAAACGTACACAAGCCTTTGACTGTGTGGATCACAATAAACTATGGGAAATTCATCAAGAGATGGGAATACCAGACCACCTGACCTGCCTCTTGAGAAATCTGTATGTAGGTCAGGAAGCAACAGCTAGAACTGGACATGGAATAACAGACTGGTTCCAAATAAGAAAAGGAGTACGTCAAGGCTGAATATTGTCACCCTGCTTATTTAACTTATATGCAGAGTACATCATGAGAAATGCTGGACTAGAAGAAACACAAGCTGGAATCAAGATTGCCGGGAGAAATATCAATAACCTCAGATATGCAGATGACACCACCCTTATGGCAGAAAGTGAAGAGGAACTCAAAAGCCTCTTGATGAAAGTGAAAGTGGAGAGTGAAAAAGTTGGCTTAAAGCTCAATATTCAGAAAATGAAGATCATGGCATCTGGTCCCATCACTTCATGGGAAATAGATGGGGAAAGAGTGGAAACAGTGTCAGACTTTATTTTTTTGAGCTCCAAAGTCACTGCAGATGGTGATTGCAGCCATGAAATTAAAAGACATTTACTCCTTGGAAGGAAAGTTATGACCAACCTAGATAGCATATTGAAAAGCAGAGACATTACTTTGCCAACAAAAGTCCATCTAGTCAAGGCTATGGTTTTTCCTGCGGTCACGTATGGATGTAAGAGTTGGACTGTGAAGAAGGCTGAGCACCAAAGAATTGATGCTTTTGAAGTGTGGTGCTGGAGAAGACTCTTGAGAGTCCCTTGGACTGCAAGGAGATCCAACCAGTCCATTCTGAAGGAGATCAGCCCTGGGATTTCTTTGGAAGGAATGATGCTAAAGCTGAAACTCCAGTACTTTGGCCACCTCATGCGAAGAGTTGACTCACTGGAAAAGACTCTGATGCTGGGAGGGATTGGGGGCAGGAGGAGAAGGGGACGACAGAGGATGAGATGGCTGGATGGCATCACTGACTCGATGGATGTAAGTCTGAGTGAACTCCGGGAGTTGGTGATGGACAGGGAGGCCTGGTGTGCTGCGATTCATGGGGTCGCAAAGAGTCGGACACGACTGAGTGACTGAACTGAACTGAACTGAACACAAGCATATAGTGACATTTCTGGCCAATAGTTGGGATCTGATAAATGGTTATTGTTGTTTTGATAAATCGTGTCTGACTCTGCGAACCTATGGACTGCAGCATGCCAGGCCTCCCTTCTCATCACCAACTCTAGGAGTTTATTCAAATTCATGTCCATTGAGTCGGTGATGCCATCCAACCATCTCATCCTCTGTCATCCCCTTCTCCTCCTGCCTTCAACCTTTCCCAGCATCAGGGTCTTTTCTAAGACCCTTCACCTGACCTTACTCTTTGCATCAGGTGGCCAAAGTATTGGAGCTTCAGCTTCAGTATCAGTCCTTCCAATGAATATTCAGGGTAAATGGTAGCTTGCATCACTATGTTTACTAATCACAGCAATATTTCATGTTTTGTTGGCTAGCACAGTGGGGCTCAAGTACTAAGATGAGTTAAAATATTGCTTCTCATTTTTTATTTACAAGACATGATGCAACTTATTTAAAGCCTTCCTTCCTAAACTACAAAATCAAAACAAAAAATAATAACAAAAAAGTCTGTCTGATCGGATTGTTCTGAATATAAAGCTATTAAGTGAAGACAGGGAAGGAGTAAGAAAAAGAGGTAGAGAGAGAGAGACCAAAACATCCCTTCCCATTAATAATACTTGATAAACGTCCACTATACCTAAAATAGAAGGAAACAAAGAACAGAATTTTCAATATTCATGACATGTTTTTTCTATTGGAATGAAGCAAAAAACAAAAAATAACTTGAGAGCTATCAATTATTCCAAGTAATAAGCCTATATTAAAAACTGACCAAAAACATTTACCCTTTGAGGAACTCTTTTTCCAAAAAACAAACACACACACAGAAAAACAAAAACAAACAAACAAACTTTTCTTTTAGATTGGTTATCAGGGGAGGAGATTTTTAGAACTTATTTTTTTTAAATTAATTAAATCAGTATTGAGATATTTATGTGAGCATAAATACTATATAACCTTCCCTGGAGGAGGAAGTGGTAACCCATTCCCGTATTCTTGTCTGGCGATTCCATGGACAGAGTAGCCTGGCAGGCTATAGTCCATAGGCTCACAAAGAGGTGGCCATGACTGAAGCGACTTAGCCTAGTACCGCAGCATTATATAACCTAGTCACGAAAATGGGCTTCCCCGTGGCTCAGCAAGTGGAGTCTGCCTGCAATGCAGGAGAGACAAGAGATGTGGGTTTGATTCCTGGGTGGGGAAGATCCCCTGGAGAAAGAAATGGCAAACCACTCCAGTATTCTTCCCTGGAGAATCCCATGGATAGGGGAGTGTGGCAGGCTACCGTCCAAAAGGTTGAAAAGAGTCTGACAACTGAGTGACTAAGGGCACTCACGTGTGGGCACACACACACATACACACACACACTAGAAATAACTACCTTTTATTTACCACTTACCATAAATCAACACTGTTAAATGCTTTACATACTTTCTCTCAATTATTTATCATAATGATCTTTTTAAGGCAGGTAATGCTATCCCCATTTCATAGATAGGGGAAAAAAAAAAAAAACAAGGTTATTGATAATGCTGGAAGGTGAGTAAATACTCTGGTCCAAGAGGTGGTATAGATAGTATTATGTAGGTTAAAGATACAGACTCTAGAATCAAACTGAGTTCAAATCTTGATCCTCTGATCTTGAGCAAGTTGCATACTCTTCTCTCTGGTCTTAGTTATGCTGTCTGTAAAATGGGGGAAAAAATAGTGCCCACCCCTCAGGACTGTTTTTAAGTTTAAATTCAATTCCATGCAAAGCACTTGGAAGAGTTCATGGTACATAGTCAATCCTTGGTACATCACAGCTGTCATTATTGGTCTAGCTCTGAAATCTTTTCTTCTTTTTAAGTTTTTCTCCAAAGGACAAATTGCCAGGCCATTGTATAGCTAAGTAAAGGAACTAGGATTCCTTTAACAACATGAGCTTCAAGAATCCATATAATGCATCCACCCACTTTATCTCAATTGATCCTAATTCTGCCCAAGGCTGTGCAACTATTAAGAGGAAAAAAAGCTAGATGCTAGCCCTGGCACTGCAGGCTCAAGATGCTATGATCTTTCTTCTAATAAAATAAAGAATTCTGGGATTTATTCTTTGGCTCGGTGCAGTAACATAACACAAAATAACTGGATGAAGGAGTGTAACTTTTAGTTACACATCCAGATGTCTCAGCCAGTGTGAGAACAAACATCTGGCTGATGAACTGGATATTGCATTTTTTTTCCACCATGACATTGGGCAATGTGTCAAATATGATTGATGTAAAACAGAAGAAAGGAAAGCATACAGAAGGAGCTGTTAAAAAGAAAAATACTCTACTAAATAAAAGATGGCATGGACTTTGCTATCATCACCTGCACCAGCAATTTATTTGTAACCAACATCAATAGCTCTATTGGGGAATACAATCTCCCTTAACTTGTTCTACCATGCTGACACCTCTAACTCAGAAATGTAATTTAAAATAAAGATTCATGGAGCTAATATCCTTCTTGTTTCAGAGTATTAAAGTGTCTATTGTTCTCACAGCTTGGAGGGGGGTAAAAGGCCCATGCATAAATGAGCACATGGATGACAGACTGCTGGATATAAATATTGCCCAGCTTTTAGTGAGATACCAATGCCTGTAGAATACAAAGCTAAAATATACACTCTGAATAAAATGTCTTATGATATAAAAGCTGTCATGAAGGGTGCTTTTGCTATAACCCTAGACGTATGGTGATCTTCCTGGGGAGATAATAATAGAACTGATCACACCAACGATTATCATGTTATTATAGCTAGAGCTGGTGAGCACTTTCTTGCCCTGTTCCAGGTATATTCCTGCTGCTGCTGCTGCTAAGTCGCTTCAGTTGTGTTTGACTCTGTGCAACCCCATAGACAGCAGCCCACCAGGCTCCCCCGTCCCTGGGATTCTCCAGGCAAGAACACTGGAGTGGGTTGCCATTTCCTTCTCCAATGCAAGAAAGTGAAAAGTGAAAGTGCAGTCGCTCAGTCGTGTCCAACTCTTAGCGACCCCATGGACTGCAGCCCACCAGGCTCCTCCATCCATGGGATTTTCCCGGCAAGAGTACTGGAGTGGGGTGCCATTGCCTTCTCCGAGGTCTTTTCCTGCTGCTGCTGCTGCTAAGTCACTTCAGTCGTATCCAACTCTGTGTGACCCCATAGACGGCGGCCCACCAGGCTCCCCCGTCCCTGGGATTCTCCAGGCAAGAACACTGGAGTGGGTTGCCATTTCCTTCTCCAATGCATGAAAGTGAAAAGTGAAAGTGAAGTCGCTCAGTCATGTCTGACACTCAGTGACTCCATGGACTGCAGCCTACCAGGCTCCTCCATCCATGGGATCCTCCAGGCAAGAGTACTGGAGTGGGGTGCCATTGCCCTCTCCAGGTCTTTTCCTAGGTATGTATAATATCAACCCTATGAAGCAGTATTCTTAGTAGCCTCATTTTGTCAATCAGGAAACAGAGATTGAGAGCTATTACGTGACCTGACCATTTTCTCATATTTATCATTGACTTTGTATTTCCAATTTCCAACTTATTCAGCCAAGGGCCAAGTACACACATAGGTTGAAAAGGAGTTACACTGAATGTTAAAGAATCTTAGAATTTTAAGCCTGCAAGGGATCTTTCAGTTCAGTTCAGTCACTCAGTCGTGTCCGACTCTGAGACCCCATAAATCGTAGCACGCCAGGCCTCCCTGTCCATCACCAACTCCCAGAGTTCACTCAGACTCACGTCCATTGAGTTGGTGATGCCATCCAGCCATCTCATCCTCTGTCGTCCCCTTCTCCTCCTGCCCCCAATCCCTCCCAGCACCAGAGTCTTTTTCAATGAGTCAACTGTTCACATGAGGTGGCCAAAGTATTGGAGTTTCAACTTCAGCATCAGTCCTTTCAATGAACACCCAGGATTGATTTCCTTTAGAATGGAGTGGTTGGATCTCCTTGTAGTCCAAGGGACTCTCAAGAGTGTTCTCCAACACCACAGTTCAAAAGCATCAATTCTTTGGCACTCAGCTTTCTTCACAGTCCAACTCTCACATCCATACATGACCACTGGAAAAACCATAGCCTTGACTAGACGGACCTTTGTTGGCAAAGTAATGTCTCTGCTTTTGAATATGCTATCTAGGTTGGTCATAACTTTCCTTCCAATGAGTAAGCAGGGGATCTTTGCTGTTGCTACTAAGTCACTTCAGTCGTGTCCGACTCTGTGTGACCCCATAGATGGCAGCCCATCAGGCTCCCCTGTCCCTGGGATTCTCCAGGCAAGAACACTGGAGTGGGTTGCCATTTCCTTCTCCAATGCATGAAAGTGAAAAGTGAAAATGAAGTCGCTCAGTCGTGTCCGACACTCAGCGACTCCATGGACTGCAGCCTACCAGGCTCCTCCATCCATGGGATTTTCCAGGCAGGAGTACTGGAGTGGGGTGCCACTGAGAGTAGTTAATCCTTCCCTGACATTTAGAGATGATAAAACCAAGCCTTATGAGGTCATGGTTTGTCTAAGATCATACATTTTGCCAGAATGAGACTCGGGGAGTCCCTTCATGAGTATCATTTCTTTCTACCAACACATTATTTCATAGTTGTCCAGTGAAATGCAAATGTCTTTCCCCAAGTGAAGAGATCCACCCTAACTCATTGTTATATTGCCAACCAGTAGTTAGTCAGACAGACCAGGCAGGATTTGGTGGAGAAGTCTGATGACTGAGAGGTTGTTAGGGAAGGCACCAGGGGCAACGTCTTGAGAATATCAGCCTGTTAGCTTTGGGTTGGAGTCTTGGCTCCAGCATTTATTGCTATATAACACTGGGTGAGTAACTTAACCTCCTTGCCTCAGTTTCTTCTTCTGTAAACTGAAAACAATATCATTAATGTCAAAGAGCTGATGTGAGTATAGGCTGCACACAACTTAGAAAGAGTTGCATGCAGCATATAGTGACTTTTAAGTGCTCAAGTAATGCTAACCTTCATCACTGCTTATGGGGAGAAAGGCACAGGGGGAGTTCTGGGCAACCAGAGGACTTCAAGAAAGATCTAAGATTGATGAGATTCACAGTACCAAAGAAAGGTGCCTCTGATCTGTCACCATGTGATTCAAGGTTAGCCCTGATTATAAACTATGACTATATTCCTTATCAACAATGGACCAATTTAAAATTCAGAGGAACCAAGGAAATGGGTTTCAATTGTGATCACCAAAAAACAACAAAAACAAAACGCACACCCTTTCCACCAGCAGGCATCAGAGACTGGTCTGTGCTATGCCCCACAGGTACACAAGCTGACGTTTGGAAAGTAGGCAGTGTATGGACTTCAACATAAAATGACAAGCCTGATGGATCACCTCTGGTCCAGATGCAAGCTAGTCTGGGATAAATCTCTATGGTAGATTTCTTTTGCCATTTTATAATTCAAACACCAGAGTCCCACAGTACAACAGATGCTATTTGACTGAATTCCCCATAAATTGTGGTTCCTCACCCTTGGGTTACTTAATATTCAGAATCAGGTTTATCAAGGTTTGTGCCTTGGTCTCATCACTCCAAAAAAAGAAGGGTTCCTTTTTAAAAGATATATATGGAAATCAATTCTGCCAATCAGCATGCACTTGAATCTTTGATTATAAAATGCTTTGATATAACTCTGCTTGGTTTCTAAATTTCTTTGGATTCTAGCTTCCAAAGTTCAGTGAAAACAGTTAACACAACTCCTGTAAATTTTAGTATCCTGGTGTTCGGGGAAGCTTCCACGTCATTGAATGTGAAATATTAGTCATAATTTATGGGCTATATGAGTTTCCTAGGGCTGTCATCACACAGTAACAGAAAATCAGTGCCTGAAACAACAGAAACATATTGTCCTACAGTTCTAGAGGCTAGAAGTCCCAAAACAAGGGGTTGAGAGGGTTGATTTCTTCTGAGGTCTATGTTCTGAGATAGAACAAAGTCTATGGACTGAGGTTCATGGCATTGTACAGGAGACAGGGATCAAGACCATCCCCATGGAAAAGAAATGCAAAAAAGCAAAATGGCTGTCTGGGGAGGCCTTACAAATAGCTGTGAAAAGAAGAGAAGTGAAAAGCAAAGGAGAAAAGGAAAGATATAAGCACCTGAATGCAGAGTTCCAAAGAATAGCAAGAAGAGATAAGAAAGCCTTCCTCAGTAATCAGTGCAAAGAAATAGAGGAAAACAACAGAATGGGAAAGACTAGAGATCTCTTCAAGAAAATTAGAGATATCAAGGGAACATTTCATGCAAAGATGGGCTCAATAAAGGACAGAAATGGTATGGACCTAACAGAAGCAGAAGATATTAAGAAGAGGTGGCAAGAATACACAGAAGAACTGTACAAAAGAGATCTTCATGACCCAGATAATCACGATGGTATGATCATTGACCTAGAGCCAGACATCCTGGAATGTGAAGTCAAGTGGGCCTTTGGAAGCATCACTATGAACAAAGCTAGTGGAGGTGATGGAATTCCAGTTGAGCTATTTCAAATCCTGAAAGATGATGCTGTGAAAGTGCTGCACTCAATATGCTAGCAAATTTGGAAAACTCAGCAGTGGCCACACGACTGGAAAAGGTCAGTTTTCACTCCAATCCCAAAGAAAGGCAATGCCAAAGAATGCTCAAACTTTCACACAATTGCACTGATCTCACACTCTAGTAAAGTAATGCTCAAAATTCTCCAAGCCAGGCTTCAGCAATATGTGAACCGTGAACTTCCAGATGTTCAAGCTGGTTTTAGAAAAGGCAGAGGAACTAGAGATCAAATGGCCAACATCTGCTGGATCATGGAAAAAGCAAGAGAGTTCCAGAGAAACATCTGTTTCTGCTTTATTGACTATGCTAAAGCCTTTGACTGTGTGGATCACAATAAACTGTGGAAAATTCTGAAAGACATGGGAATACCAGACCACCTGACCTGCCTCTTGAGAAATTTGTATGTAGGTCAGGAAGCAACAGTTAGAACTGGACATGGAATAACAGACTGGTTCCAAATAGGAAAAGGAGTACGTCAAGGCTGAATATTGTCACCCTGCTTATTTAACTTATATGCAGAGTACATCATGAGAAACGCTGGGCTGGAAGAAGCACAAGCTGGAATCAAGATTACAGGGAGAAATATCAATAACCTCAGATGTGCAGATGACACCACCCTTATGGCAGAAAGTGAAGAGGAACTCAAAAGCCTCTTGATGAAAGTGAAAGTGGAGAGTGAAAAAGTTGGCTTAAAGCTCAACATTCAGAAAATGAAGATCATGGCATCTGGTCCCATCACTTCATGGGAAATAGATGGGGAAACAGTGTCAGACTTTATTTTTTGGGGCTCCAAAGTCACTGCAGTTGGTGATTGCAGCCATGAAATTAAAAGACACTTACTCCTTGGAAGGAAAGTTATGACCAACCTAGATAGCATATTGAAAAGCAGAGACATTACTTTGCCAACAAAAGTCCATCTAGTCAAGGCTATGGCTTTTCCTGTGGTCATGTATGGATGTGAGAGTGGGACTGTGAAGAAAGCTGAGCACCAAAGAATTGATGCTTTTGAACTGTGGTGTTGGAGAAGACTCTTGAGAGTCCCTTGGACTGCAAGGAGACCCAACCAGCCATTCTGAAGGAAATCAGCCATGGCATTTCTTTGGGAAGAATGATGTTAAAGCTGAAGCTCCAGTACTTTGGCCACCTCATGTGAAGAGTTGAATCATTGGAAAAGACTCTGATGCTGGGAGGGATTGGGGGTAGGAGGAGAAGGGGATGACAGAGGATGAGACGGCTGGATGGCATCACTGACTCAAGGGACGTGAGTCTGAGTAAACTCTGGGAGATGGTGATGGAGAGGGAGGCCTGGCGTGCTGTGATTCATGGGGTCGCAAAGAGTCACACATGACTGAGCGACTGAACTGAACTGAGGTCTATGTGCGCCGGGCACCTCTCCTTGGTTTGTATATGGCTGTCATCTTCCTTGCCTCTATGCACATCTGTCTTTCCTCTATGCACAGTACAGTTCAGTTGCTCAGACTCTAAGTTCTAAAAGTAGACTGTAAATAATGTGGTTGTTGTTCAGTCGATCAGTCATGTCCGACTCTGTGACCCCATGGACTGTAGCACACCAGGCTTCCCTGTCCTTCAACATCTCCCACAGCCTGCTCAAACTCATGTCCATTGTGTCGGTGATGCCATCCAACCATCTCATCCTCTGTCGTCCCCTTCTCCTCCCATCTTCAATCTTTCCCAGCATCAGGGTCTTTTCCAATGAGTCAGTTCTTTGCATCAGATGGCCAAAGTATTGGAGCTTCAGCTTCAACATCAGTAATTCCATTGAATATTCAGGACTGTTTTCCTTTAGGATGGACTGGTTGGATCTCCTTGGTGTCCAAGGGACTCTCAAGAGTCTCCTCCAACACCACAGTTCAAAAGCATCAATTCTTCAGTGCTCAGCTTTCTTTATGGTCCAACTCTCACATCCATACTTGACTACTGGAAAAACCATAGCTTCAACTAGACAGACCTTTGTCTTGAAAGTAATGTCTCTGCTTTTTAATATGCTGTCTAGGTTTGTCATAGCTTTCCTTCCAAGGAGCACATCTGTATTCAAATTTCTTCTTATAAGGACACCAGTCCTACCGGATGTGGTTCTACCCTAATGACCTCATTTTAACTTGATTATCTCTATAAAGAACTTACTTTCAAATAAGGTCACATTATGAATGACTAGAATAGGACTTCATCATATGAATTTTGCTGGGGTGAGGGACATGATTCAACCTATAACAAGAACCTTCAGAATAAGAAACTGAAAAGTATGTGTTTTCCTTTCTTTCTATTTCATTTTTTCTCCCTAAAGTCCAGCCTACCTTCTGGAAACAGGTCCATTTTTTAACCACTCCAGTGGTTTCACTATGTGGTATTCATTGAAACTCTGTCTATAATAATGTGGGTTATTTTTTTATGATCCAGGGGCCTCACTTTTACATACTTTTGAAAACTTGATCCCTCTATCATGTTCTGTCTAATATAGGTACCTCTAAACTATTGGGGAAATTGCAGCACAGAATTTAAATCCTGGCACAAGGTAAGTGTTAAAAAGTGTGTTAAGAAAATTTACCTGTGTGCTATGCTCTCAGAAATCCATAAAGCAATTTAGTTCCTTCACTTTTCATGGCAATCTATGCTAATTTAGATAATGATAACTAATGATTTGCCGCATCAAAAGATGAAAATAAATCCATAAACATTGACCTTATTGATCAACCATCTTCAATTAAATTAAAAGCAGCATTAATCAACTCCATCAGGGTAGCAATAGGAGAAAGAACATTTTTTCCTAAGGTTGTTTGATAAGGGAGTGGAGAAATCACCTTTTGAAATGTGATGTAAAATATAGTGGACTTGGGCACAAAAAACTATAGTAATTGATAATACAGAAGTCTAAGCAATTTAATGCATTTCCTTGGCACAAACCTGAAAATTACAATCGTTTCCCAGTGCTACAATAATCCTGGCACATCTCCATACTGAGGTAATTGCCCTACTCTTAAGTGATAAATTAAGAAGATTAACTATTGAGCTAACTACCAAAAATGTACCCAATTTAAGAAATTCCAGCTCTTTGTTATCAATTCTTTATCCAAATTAAAATAAATACCTATCTGTGCTTTAACTGGTAATAAAACATTAGGGGAAACTAAAGAATTCAACATTTGTCACAGAGTTGAATAAGAGTCAGCTAATGATTATGAAGCCAAGATAGCATTTTCTCGTGGATGGGTGATTCCAATATACTAGAATGAACTTGCAGCTCTGTTGACAATGATGGAAATACTGCAATGAATCCCCTCTCAGCAGGATGCTGGCATTTGAAGGATTAATGGAACAAGGAATCACAAAGGTTATGTAAAGCTCAAAAAGGCCAGGAAGGAGAAAAATCTAATTAGAAAATTATATAGAAAGGTTTAATTCAAGTTATATGCTCAGAAATGGACTAGGACCTGGATGAGTCAAATTTCATCGTCATTTCACTCCCAAAAGTTATTTGTGAATGGTCTTAAAGGGCTCAAGAATGCCTTTGACATACTTCTAAACCTTCCTGGAGTGGATGTGATATTTTTAGCAAGTATGAATCAAGACTTGCAACCCTTTGTTCACCATCTCTTCCTATCAGCATTTCTGTGTCAACATCAAGGAGGTTTCAAGTGCTACTGAAAAGGGAAATGTTGCCTCATTCTAAAAACCGTTCCAGATAATTGCTGAAAACCCAAGGAAAGTGACACTGAATAATCACTTTATCATGCAGCTTAATGAGGTCTCTTCTGAAACTCGATCAAATTAATACTTTGTTAAGACATGAAGTACTATTTCTTTTTCTCTTCTATTTAATTTTAAAAACTTCTCCAAATTAATTAAAAAAAAAAAGACTCAGAAACTTAAAAATATTTGCAAATGGTTTGGAGTTCTTTTTTAATTCCAAAGAAATGTATCTTTATTTTTCTGATCAGAGTATAGGTAAAGGTTGTGGAAAAAATCATGGACATCATCACCTCCCCTCTCAGAATCTATTAAAATGTTATTTAACCTCAAGATGCTTATTCCAACTGGTGCCACTCCTCAAAATAGTGACTAAATAATCCAGGTCTGAATGCATTCACATTTGTCTAAAGTCCTGTGGTATTTTCAGTACGCATAATTACTGTCATGTTATTGAGACTCGATTGTATATGAGGTTTAATATTAAAACATTGGGGGTTGGGTGATAAGCAAGTCATACAGAAATACAGAGGTCATAGTCTGGATTTGCCACTGATGCTGGGGAAGACAGATGAAATCCACATAAATGAGTTGAATAGGATAGTTTTAGACAGGGTAGTCAAGCAAAACTTCGCTGAGGTGACACGAAAGTGCAATCTGAATGGCGAGAAGGAACTATCCACCCAAACATATAGGAAAAGCACATTTCACACAGAAACAACAGCAAGTTCTATGTCACCTTTGAAGAACAGGAAGGTTAATGTGGTCAGAGGGTAGTGATTCCAAGGAGCAGAGTGGGAGTGCATGGGGTCTGAGATTTGGGCTTCTCACAGACCATGTAAAGACTTCCAAGCAGCAAGAAAGGGATTTGGATTTTTCCTTTAAGTGCTTTTGGGAACACTGGACGTTTGTGGGGGCGGGGGAGGGGCAGTCAAGGAAGGGTTGTGTGACGTGCTTAGGTTTTAAGGATAATTCTGGCTGTGTTTCTGTATGAAGAATAAATTGATGTGATCCAAGGAACGGAAGCAGGGAGATCAGTCAGGGGGTATAGTTGTTGTCGAGGTAAGAAATAATACTGGCTTACAGGGGTTGATGAGACAGAATCAGTGAGTTGTCAAACTTTAGACTTCTTTTGAAGGCAGAACAGATGAATCTTGCTGATGGATAATATTAAAAATCTAATTCCTATTAGTCTTGTCTTTTTTCAAAACCTTAGCATAACTGCTCTGAGCACAGGAGTGATGTCACATGTTTCTTATTACACAACCTGCTGCTAAGGACAGAGTTGATATGGAAAAAATACCAACATTCCCCCTAATTTTCCTAAGGCTAGTAATTTAAGCACTGTGTACCCCCTTACGTCGAAGTGGGGTGTGTGCATGTGTGTGTGTGTTACATTCACTTCAGTCAAGTCCAACTCTTTACGACCCTGTGGACCATAGCCCACCAGGTTCCTCTGTCCAGGGGATTCTCCAGGCAAGAATACTGGAGTGTGCAGCCATGCACTCCTCCAGGGGATCTTCCTGACGGCAAGGATTGAAACAGCGTCTCTTAGTCTCCTGCCTTGGCAGGTGGGTTCTTTACCACTAGCGCCACCTGGAAAGCCCATCAAAGTGGGGTATATTTCTGTATCTACTGTTTGAATATTTCCTAGAAATATTTGAAACATGAAAGGGAGGTTAATCTCTACCAAGCAAATCACACAAATTTGCTTTTAATGTTCAGACTTTTTCCTTTCTTTAAATGCCACTGACAACACCAGGCAAAGATTTCACCAGTAATATTTTGGGTAGTCTGAAGCTGCAAATACTCATGAAACAGGGTGATTTAATAAAAACAGCAAAAATGCAATTAAAATGGAAATATTTTCTTGTCTTTTTGGTGAGTAGAGGATTTTTTCTTAATAGTGAAAACCTACTGGATGAAACCCAATGAGATCTACTGTATAGAGATTATATTCAGAATAAGATATAATCAAATGACTTATTTCCTCTGTAATATATGTCTCCATGACATTTCCCTCTGAGCTGTAAAAGTCTTAGCCTGGGCTGAGTTCTGGAACTAAGGTGACTTACATGTTCTATAAGTTCCTTTTAACTATTTTGTCAAAGATTTCCCTGATACACTTGTGTCACAAAAAGTTCTATTCTCTAACTTTGATTAAGGGGGATATTTCAGTTTCAAATGAAAACCTTCCCAGAGGCTTTTGAATCATAGCTTACTTTCCAATCTGAATATATTTCTCATTTTTACCCTATCTAAAGAAGTTGATTAATCTGGCAACAGAAAAGTCAATGAATGACTGTTTTCACTAGCTTTAGATTTGTTTTCATGGCATAGAGTTCAATGTAAGACTCAAATAACTATAAGAAAAAATTTAATCTATTATTTTAGTTGTTTCATATAAACAATTCATGATAATTTTTTTTAATTATGGGAATTGAATAGTGTTGGGAAAGGCTCTACTTTTCCTATACAACAATAGGCAAAAGGGGTTTGGCAGAAACAGGCATTGAGCACATAAATATAAGGGTCATATTCACCACACAGAAGTCCAAAGGCTCACTGAAGGAAGAGTAAGTCTGGCTTTTCTACCACTTACCTCAGCTAGGTACTCTTTCTATTAACCAGGAATCCTGCATAATAACATCAGCAGTGCCACAACCGCAGAGATTTCATTTATGGGCTTTTGATTTCAGAGCCTACATCTGGAGAACAGAGATAACAAATACCTACCTCATGGTGCTGACATAAGGTCTTGAAAGTATTGTGAATGAACCACCAAATAGAGCAGGCTCTCAGGGAAAGCTGGGCTAATGGACATTTAATCTCCCTGATTTCCATCTGGGGTCCATGAGGGTGGAGGGAAGCTTCCCTAGCTCCAGGGACACAGCACACGCTTCAACTAGCTCAGCGATACCACTGGCCGAAGTGATACTGTCAGGACATCCTCTGAGATATCTAAAACATCTAAAAATGTTTTCCTGAGATAGATGGGACAAAGAGTGTCTTTTGTCTCCAACTTGAAACAAAGGAGAAAGCAGATAGCTCTAGAGTTGCCAACCACGATCTGAAAACCATGTGAGCATCTAGCCTTAATATAAAGTCAGTATCTGAAAAGGCAGAGAAGAAAGAGAGAAAGAAATAACTCCTTGAGTGACATTTTGGTATACTGGATCAAGACTCACCTGAAGTGAGTGAGATCAATGGTCTTTTCTGTTGCAAGTGTCAGTGACTGGGTTTTATTGACTAGGACAATTTCAATCAGATTTGCTGTGGTTTTTAAAACTGCTGGAAAATGTGCTCAGGGCATGAAACTGCTCCCCACTTACACCAGGACCACCATCTCCAGATAACCATTGATTTGATTCCTGGGCCAGAGGCAAAGTTTCTCTTTAGCTTGAGTAAGAATATGTGCTAGCTCTAAACCTGGAGTCTTTTGGACTCTAGGTTCTAAATCTAGGCTGTAAATAATGTGGTTGTTGTTCAGCTGCTCAGTCATGTCCGACTCTTTGCGACCCCATGGACTGTAGCACATCAGGCTTCCCTGTCCTTCACCAACTCCCAGAGCTTGCTCAAACTCATGTCCATCGAGTCGGTGATGCCATCCAACCATCTCAACTTCTGTCATCCCCTTCTCCTCCTGCCTTCAATCTTTCCCAGCATCAGGGTCTTCTCCAATGAGTCAACTTTTTGCATCAGGTAGCCAAAGTATTGGAACTTCAGCCTCAGCATGAGTCCCTCCAATGAATATTCAGGACTGATTTCTCTTAGGATTGACTGGTTGGATCTCCTTGCAGTCCAAGGGACTCTCAAGAGTCTTCTCCAACACCACAGTGCAAAAACATCAATTCTTCAGTGCTCAGCCATCTTTATGGTCCGATTTTCACATCCATTCATGACTACTGGAAAAACCATAGCTTTGACTAGATGGACTTTTGCTGGCAAAGTAATGTCTCTGCTTTTTATATGCTGTGTAGGTTTGTCAGCTTGTCTTCCAAGAGCAAGTGTCTTTTTATTTCATGGGTGCAGTCACCATCCAAAGTGATGTTGGAGCCCAAGAAAATAAAATCTGTCACTGCTTCCGCTTTTCCCTCATTTATTTGCCATGAATTGATGGGACTGGATGCCATGATCTTAGTTTTCTGAATGTTGAGTTTTAAGCCAGCTTTTTCACTCTCCTCTTTCACCTTCAGCAAGAGGCTCTTTAGTTCCTCTTTGCTTTCTGCCATAAGGGATAATAAATAATGCGGAGCCTCATTAAATAGTGGTGTCTGCGTTTTCATTGTCATTCTCATCAACAGCCTTGTATCTTATTTCTGAGCTTAGCTACACCTTACGCTTTGTTACAGCATCGTCCTTTTTGGTTTGTTTTGTTTTAACCCTAGGGGTCTGCTGGGATCTGCCACACAGGCTGACAATGCTTAATAATACTTCTTAGATAAGACTGACTGCACAGGAATCCCTCAGTGTGTTAGAGCAGATAACTGACCCCACTCCCACACATTCCTGTAGACCTGCAGCCATCAGAGTGGTTATAACCAATTATGAAACCCTTCTCTCCTGGCAACAACTAACCTCCTCCTCTGAATTTGAACTGCAAATGGTTTTAGATGTTTGCCAGTTCAACTTGCCTCTGTTTAAGAACTTCACGTAAAACAGTGCCCCGCAAGCTTTAACACACATACAAATCCCCCTCAGAGCTTGCCAAAGTGCAAATTCTGACTCAGTGGCTCTGAAGTGGAGCCCGAGATGTTGCATTTCTCCCAGGTTCCCACACACTCTGAGTAGTAGGATTTGCAGTATGAGGTATTACAGTCTGCCTTCCCCTCACTGATGCTCATTAAGAACTTGGACTTCCTGTTACAGTTGGTGGAGATGTCCCTGGGTGCTACTTGAGCAGTGGATAGCCCCATGCCTTATCTGTAAATGCTAAGACTATAGTTACAGTACAAAGCTGCAACGCAGGCAACCCCAGCTCAATTCCTAAGTTGAGAAAATCCCCTGGAGAAGGGGTAGGCTACTCACTCCAGTATTCTTGGGCTTCCCTGGCAGCTCGGATAGTAAAAAAAATCCACCTGTGGGAGACCTGGTTTCAATTCCTTGGTTGGGGAGATCCCCTGGAGACGGGCATGGCAACCCACTCCAGTATTCTTGCCTGGAGAATCCCCACGGACAGAGGAGCCTGGCAGGCTACAGTCCATGGGGTCGCAAAGAGTTGGACACAACTGAGCGACTAAGCACAGCACAGCACAGGCATGCGTCCATAATGACCAGTCCTAAAGGGCCTAGGAGCCAACAACTGTATGTAGGAGGCAACAGATTCAGAAAAGAGGCCCTCCCGGCTGAATAACAGCCAGGGTCCAAAGACCTCGCAGTCCCTTGCCCAGAGATCTACACTGTAATCCAAAAAATCATGTCCCATTAACCCTCTTAAATTACATTAGCAGAATTCTCATTTTCATCTATCTTCTCTGCGTTCATTATATTTTACTTTTATACAATACAACTTCGAAATTTCTGAGTTCTAAGAATATAAAATGCTAAAAGCTACAGGCTTATTTACTAACTGATGAGGACATAGAGAGGGCTAAGGCAACTGCCAACATATAAGAATTATAGTTGATTAGAGAATAAAGAACATTTCACTAAGGACTATACTTTTAGAAATTAAATAATGTCAAACACCCTATTTTATGTAGCATCTTTCTGTTTTCTCAAAACACTTTATTAACTGGCCTAACCTTCATTTCCATAGCACCTGAGTGAGGTTAGAACCTACTACCACGTGTTGTCAAATATTACAAATCTAATTTTGTCTTTAAAAACACACACAGTACTCTCTTATAAGGGATGAAAAGAGGCACTCTATGTTTTTCCCTTAGCCCTCACCTCCAAAAAAATGCCTGTGTCTACCTGTCTGTCTTTTTCTCTCTCACACTCACACACATATTCAAAGGTAAACCAGGAGACTGGAATATGTCAAACCTGATCCATTTCATACTACAGCTGTGATTCACAGTCAAAATAACACAAGGAGTACAACCCAGCTATACTGTGAAAATAACTTCTCTCAAAACAGGCTCTACGAAAACATTTCAGAGAGAATTTCACGTACCTCCTTCAAACAGCTGTTTTCAATGGTTTCATAGGACAGGTTATACATAAAAAGGAATGACAATATCATTTAATAACACTACTAATTATATATACTGTACATATACCATCACATTTAATCTGCACAATTTTTCCAGATGACACTAGAGATTAAAAAAATTAAAAAATGACAGCTTCCTTCAAAGTCACAGCGTTATCTAAGAGGCAGTGCTGAGACTTGAATGCAGGTCTGACTGATTCACACTCTGAGTTCTCCAAAGCTTCGCCCATATAACCACTAGATCAGTGCTTCTCAAATTTCAAATTTTCAACGTGCAAATGGATCACCCAGGGAGTTTGTTAAGAAGAAGATTCTGATTCAGAATATCTGATGAGGAGTCTGAGAGTGTGCATTTCTAACAAGCTTCCAAGCAATGCTGATATTGGTGGTCCAGAGACCATATTTTGAATAGCAAGACTCTCTGACAGTGTTTCTTAAAGTGTCCTCCCTGGGCTGACAGAATCAGCATCACCTGGGACTTTGTCAGAGGTGTAAATTCTCAGGCCCCGCTGAGGCTTACTTCAGAGCAGGATCCCAGCAGTCTGTGACTTAATAAGCCCCTTGCCGACCCTGATGGTTTGAGAACCAAATGATGAATATGAACATTTCCACAGATGTAAGCAATCTAACTCTATCCAGTCTGGCTGGATTTGTGGCTGAGTAGACATGATTCCTTCTTGTTTTTCTAGGTCACACTTTCTGATTTACCTGAAACTTTTCACCACAGCGTTGGTTTAAAAGTAGCCTGGCCAGGGAAAAGCTCTGATTGTGAAGGTGACCTTGGTCCATCGCATCACGGTGGGACGTCAGTACAGTCTGCAGCGTGTGAGCCCCCACAGAGGTCATGGCGGGGACGCAGACACTCACCTCATCTAAATTGGGTGGGGTCTTTCTCAAAGCAGTCTTTCCACCGTGTGCCCAAACCATTTTTCCCTATTTCACTATGCTTTGCAAAACAAAGACTTAATCTCACATTCTCATTCTAAACAGTGACTAAGAAGTAAGCGTGTTTCCTTAATTTGAGAAGAAACATGTCAAATAATTAACAATCACGAAAAGATAGTTATCTTAGATCTCCAGGTGGGATAAGCAGAGGAAAATTATAGTGCTTGGAAGACTCAGATAAGTGGAAACGAGAGATTTTAATTGGATTAACTTAAATGAAAATAAACAATCTTCAGCCAACACATTTGTAATAATAGTGATAATATAATTGTGCCTGCTGCATGCTAAGTCGCTTCTGTCATGTTCAACTCTTTGCGACCCTATGGACTGTAGCCCGCCAGGCTCCTCTGTTCATGGGATTCTCCAGGCAAGAATACTGGAGTGGGTTGCCATGGTCTCCTCCAGGGGATCTTCCTGACGCAGGGATTAAACCAGTATCTCCTGTGTCTCCTGCATTGCATCTTTACGTCCCTATGAGAACTTGTTAATTCCACCCTAGCCATTCCTCAAAATTTCCCAACTCCTATATATGAAAAACAGTTAGAGGCTAATTGATCTTATAGTAAAGCATTGTTGCCACTCCCCACAGCCAGGTAACAGGACTTCCTTGGAAAATCGAAGTTGGGATGGAAGAAAGAAGTTTCTTTGATCTTGTACTTACAAGGGCTAAGTTACAAACTCAAACATCGAAAGAGATGAGCAGATCTCAGAGAGTCTTATAAGCCACATGCTATTCTATGACGTAATCAGAAGGCAGGAGAAATTTAAGAGGAGCACTTAAATATCTAGCTTGTAAAATTAAAGACACTGAAAGAAACAGTAATTGAGTTTGGAAAACTTGAACTCAAGAGCCCATCTCTTCCCAATTGAGTGTTATATCTGTTCTGTCGCAGGGGTCCCCAGCCTCTGGGCCACTGACCAGTACCTTCTGTCAGATCAGCAGTGACATTAGGTTAGAAAGAAAGTGAAAGTCACTCAGTCATGTCAGACTCTGTGACCCCATAGACTTAGTCCATGGAATTCTCCAGGCTAGAATACTGGAGTGGGTAGCCTTTCCCTTGTCCAGGTGATCTTCCCAACACAGATTCTTTACCAGCTGGGCTACCAGGGAAGCCCAAGAACACTGGAGTAGGTAGCCTATCCCTTCTCCAGCAGATCTTCCTGACCCAGGAATTGAACCGGGTTCTCCTACATCTCAGGTGGATTCTTTACCAACTGAGCTATGACAAAGAGCATAATAAATGTAATGTGAATGAATCATCCCAAAGCCATCCCCCGCCCCCTTGGTCCATGGAAAAATTGTCTTCCATGAAACCGGCCCCAGGGGCCAAAAAGCTTGGGGAGCACTGTTCTGTGGGATCACACCTGGTCCTCTAGCCATCCCTGAGCATCCTGAGATGCAGAGTTAGTAGGTATCTGGTGGGGACAGAGCAGCACAGAGATCTCCATGTTGCTCCAGATTCCGAAGAGATCAACCCTATAAAGCTTTGAGGAAAAGAAATCGCCTCTTCTACAATTTTCAGGCACACACATCAGTTCATTGTAACAGATGCACTCTCTGGAAACAATGAGACGTACAATCAAAATAGAAGGCCAACCAAAGCAGATTGTACTGCACAGAACAAAGCCATATATCTGCATTCTCTCCCTGAAGTCGTCATTAGAGCGACGAGCCCTTGCATCTGCGAGGGACTTCCATTTGGGCTTGCTTAGTTACCAGGCTACATTCACTTCAAGCTATCCAATTGGTTCCAACAACTTTAATGATTCTAACAAAGATGGAGATATTAAACATAGCTCATTATTAGTCAGAAGTCTGCCATGTTCCCTGCTGTATAATTAACTCCTTTCATTCAACATATTTAAAATAGCATCAATGAGGAATATTTAATTACCTCCTTCCAGAAGAAGGTCCTGACTCAGATTCAGTAGCCAGTTTCACAATGCAGTCCAATATAAATTGCTCTTAAAATAATGTTTCTGCTGACTATAGGGGCAGCTTAAGCCCAAGAAATTTAAATCCGAGGAAGAGAAATTTTATGACAGAACTGAAAGAAACACATCTTCTTTAGTCTGCCATTTTCTTTTTATTTTTCTATAAAATAGGTGAAGCGTTATTACTGGTAGTATGTTTTCCCAAGGAATTTAAAATATGCGGCCCATGAAACAAGAAATGAAACCATAGTGATAGGAAGAAAGTGAAGGATAAGTAATTTGTGATCAAGATGTATCAAATCTATAGGGAAATATATAAGATACAGGTTTCTCCACCAGTTTGATCTCGACATTGCTCATAATCCGGCCACTATGCTGTGAGAACATGGGGATGGAAATCACAAGAGTGACAACTAAGATAACGCTTCAGTTATGCCTCCAAGGCAGAAAGGCACAGAGTGAAGGTGATGCAATTAGGCACCCTTGTTTGCAGTGCATGCCATCTTATTCAGTGAATATGGCACCTGCTGTATACAGCCTTATACTGTTTATTCCTGTAGCCTTTGGGGAAACATTGCTGAAGCCTAAATCCGAAAAGAAATGATGGCTAGTTTAAACGAAGATGTCGACAGACCATACCATTTGTTTGCCATTCTAAATGCAAGGACATTTTGTGATTATTTCCTCCAAAGGACAGAGTCACTTATAACTCTTTTTTCTCCTTATCATCACCATTATCATCACGGTCACCCAACCTGTACAGAGTTCTAACCACGGGCATCCCAATATACTTGATATTGTAGTGGAGAGTTGGCTGAGGTCACCCTGTGTCCTAATTTTCTCGGGGCATTTATATCTTCTTCTCATTGTCTATAGACTTATACAACTATTGAACAGGTGACTTATTTCTTCTTCCCTAAGGGATAGCACATGAGCTGACACCCTTGAGACTTCAGATTTGCAAGAATGGGGGAGAAATCATCAGAGTTCATGCATTCTAGCAGCTGTAGGCTGGAAAAGTTATAGTTTCCTAATTCCTAGACTCTGCACCCGCCCCCCACCCCCCACCAAAGATTCCTTGAATTATTTTTAGAAACCTTTTCCTCCAGACTTTGCTTTGGTTCTCTAAACTACCCAAAAGCCTTTCTATAAATTTCTAACTTACTAAAGGCAGTCTAATCCAGTTTCTGTTGCTTACAACCAAAGGGCCTTAACTGATGCAGATCTGAGACATATTAGGTGGCCTAAAGAAGCTGATGACTCCATTGGCTGGAATTGACAAATGCAAAGAAAGTATGAACAGCATTATAAGGCAGCTAATGCTAAGTGACAGATACCTGGGGACAGGCTGGGAATGTAAGACAATGATCACAGGCAGCATAAAGGGGCTTCCTGAACATTTTAGGACTGGTCTTCACTAAACGCAGAAGAGCATCTTGGGGATGGAGGGGGATAGAATCAAATAGTGGAGATAAACATTGGCTTGGCCAAAAAGTCCATTTATTTTTTTTTTCTGTAGCATCTTAATATCTCCTTCAGTCCTTAATGTTGCCTACCATAATTTATGAGTTAAATAATTTATATTTCGTTTTAGCTTCAGATGGAGAATCAAATATATATACATATATAAATATATATATATATCCACACACACACATACACACACACATACACACACATATATTCCCTCTTTTCTAGGACATCTCTCCCTTTATAGGAAGGAATACAAAATATGGCATACACTTTCTCTCAAGATGCCTGTTTTTAAAAGAGGGATGTGATTGCCAAGAAATGAAGTAGGGAGAAAGCATAGGGCAAACATAACTTCAGCATTCTCTGCTGCACCTACTGCAAAGAAAAAAAAAGTCAACTATCATGTTATTCAACTCCAAAATTACTTCCTTTAACGAGAGGGAGACAAAAAGAGAAATAAAACAGTCGCCCAGTGCAAATGGATCCACAAGCTCACACACATGCTGCCGTGCCAACAAATCCCTTTTCTTTAAAATAAAAGCCCTTTAGATTTTAACACAAGAGTATATCCCCTGTCGCTGCAATCAACATTTTGACAGAGCAACAACACATTTCTCTGTAGCGATTACAGGAGCACTCAGGTTCCACTGGTTACCTTTTTGCCTCCCAGCTCGGGAAGGACAGGGAACGGAAGCCCTGGGCAACCTGGAAGCTGCATAACACAACATTGACCCTTCCTTAATTACAGTCTAGTAGGCAGGGCTGGTAGCATTTACAGCTCTTCCTACTTACAGTGGGGTTAAGTCCCAATAAATCCATTGTAAGTTGAAAATATCCTGAATTGCAAATACATTTGTGCTCAGTCGCTCAGGGGTGTCAGAGTCTTTTTGACCCCATGGACTGCAGCCCACCAGGCTCCTCTGTCCATGGCATTTTTCAAGCAAGAATACTGGAGCAGGTTGCCATTTCCTACTCCAGGAGATCTTCCCAATCCAGGGATCGAACCTGCATCTCTTGCGGCTGCTGCACTGGCAGGCAGATTCTTTACCACTGTGCCACCTGGGAAGCCCCCATACTACACTTCCTAGCCAAAAGGCTGAGAAGCGAAATGCATTTAGTACACCAAACCTACTGAGCATCACAGTTTAGCCCAGTCTCCCTTTAACATTCCCAGAACACTTAGATTAGCCTACAGGTGGGCAAGTCATCAGACACAAAGCCTGCTGTGTAATAAAGTGTTGAATTTCTCATGTAACAGACTGACTACTGGACTGAAAGGGAGAAACAGAACAGTGGTGTAGGCCCATTATATTTTTATATGGTTGGAAGCAGATCGGTTGTTGACCATTGTGATCATGTGGCTGACTGAGAGCTACTGCTGCTTCTGCCCAGCATCAGGAGAGAGGATCACACTGTGTATCCCTAGCTTGGAAAAAGGTCAAAATTCAAAGTATGGTTCCTACCGCATGCATATTGTTATCACACCACCTTAAAGTCAAAAACTCCTAACTGAACCGATGTTAAGTTGGGGACCATCCGCCTCGCTAGGGCCACACAGTCTTTTCTCCAATCAAATGTCTAACACACAAACAGATGTGAACTGAGACGGCTCCTCTTTCAATATTTTACATCAGTTTATAAAAATAAAGTTAATATTATTATTTTATGTATCAGTTTCAAAGGAAGTACTCACTACTAGTTCCAAATCACAGCTTCAGACTCTGCAAATTTATGAAGCAAACACTGGAAGAAGCAGAGAACATCAAAACGATGTTCTAATCCTTGATTATTCACCACGCTAAAATGATAACTTTTGCTGGATTCTGACTGTAGCGTCCTCAGTGTGACCTTTCTTCCACTCTGTCTCTTTACGGGATACTTGGCACTTAGCTACCAGGATGATTTGTTTTAAGCTATGTAAATACGATTATGTGAAACCCAGAGACCTTTCATGCACAATTTGGCTGTCGGGATCTCTCAGGTCTCATTTTATCCCCTGTCCTTCTGACTCACTGTATTATAGTCGCCAGCCTCCTTCCTGTTCCTCATATAAGCCAACTGCATTCCTGTTTCAGGGTGATCACACCTGCTATCCCTTCACCTGGAATGTTCTTTCTGTATATGCTTCTGGCTTGTCATCTCACCTCATTCGGTCATCTGTTTCAATATCACTTCCAAAGAGAAGTCTTCTCTGACCATCGCATCCAAAGCAGTATCCCCTCATCTCTATTTTTCTTCATAGCTCTCATCACCACTTGAAAGCATACACTAATTCCCTCTTGGATTTAACATCAGCATCCCTGACTAGACTGCCCTTTCGTTAAGGCAAAGGCTTTGTGTCATTTCCTGTCCCATCCCCTAGGCTGTACACACTTCCTAGGACATAGCAGGCATTCAGTTAAAAAAAAAAAAAATCTATGAATGAATGATGGTACTATTTTACAATAACATGTTACTTTCAAGTTTACTTTTTAAATTTATTTAGTACCTAAAACAATCCTAGAAGCATAACCTCTCAGCACTCAAGATGGGCACACAGCGTGATTATGGGCACACACATTTGGTTAAAAAAGAGAGAATGTGATACAGCAAGTCAAAGAGATTAATTCAGATCCTCACAGCTGTTAAATTTCCCTGCCAGCATTTGAACTTGAGGATATCTGAAAGTGCCTGAAAGCATCAGGATGTTAGGTCCAGCTAAGACTGGGATTTCTCCCCAGGAGTCATAGCGGATGTTTCTCTAACAATTTCAGCATCAGGAGTGGACAGAGGAGAAAGCTGGAAAAGACCAGAGAGCCTCATTTGTCAGAAAAAGGCATATCTCCTCTGCCCCCTCATTGGTTCCCCCTTCTTCATTCTATACCAGGCCATAAACTAGGGCCTGAGGACTCATTATCCCAGCCTTCTGAGGCCTCTCTCCAATGATGGGGAGAAGGGCTCCACCCACTACATCATCTTAATCAGCAACTTAGAAAACAGTGTCACATAAAAACAGCAGCAGACCTGAAAAAGTGCAGTAATTGCAACAGCGCTGCTAACTAACCATCCAGGCTCCACTTTTGCATAATTAAGGTGGTTTACGACAGGCATCTGTGGCATTTAAAACACGAAGAGGGAAAGCAGCAGAACGTACCACACCAGGAGCCCTATAGTCACTGAACGGAGAGGAGGTGAGGAACAAGGCGGAATCCAGAGAAAACAGTCTCTCTCTCTCTCTTTTTTTTTTTTTTTGCTAGAGTCTCTTTTTCCCCCGCTGTCTTTTTTTATTCTTTCCCCTACTGCAAAAAAAATGAGTAGCCAAGGGGATAATTTAGCAACCAAGCTTTTGCAAAGGTAGCTGCTGTGTGCCTAAATTACCAGAGAAATGCTTTCAATTGCTCCCCTTTAGAATGAAAGCACTGCGTGGTATTTTCCCAGGAATGGAGCTTTGCACACAGCAGGGGGTGCCAGGGAGTGCTGGGAAAGGAGGATGGGGATGCGAGAAAGATGGCTAGAAAGGATAAAACTCTACTTTATCTACTTTGAGATATGCAACATTAGAGAACAGAAAAAGGGCGGGTCATTCTATACCTAAGGAAGGCACCCCACTCAGTAGCTCTCAAGAAAGTCTGGCAAAACAAATCACTCTTCCAGTCAACAAACACTGAGTGGGCCCCTACTTTTGCCAGACACTGAGCTGGATGTTGTGAACATGGAAACAAATGAAGAAATCAACTCTGTGCTCAAAAGGACCCAGAGTCTATGAAGGAAGAAGTGAAGTGAAGTGAAGTGAAAGTCACTCAGTCGTGTCCGACTCTTTGCGACCCCATGAACGTATAGTCCATGGAATTCTCCAGGCCAGAATACCGGAATGGGTGGCCTTTCCCTTCTCCAGGGGATCTTCCCAACCCAGGGATTGAACCCAGGTCTCCCGCATTGCAGGCGGATTCTTTACGAGCTGAGCCACCAGGGAAGCCCATCTATGAAGGGAGGAAGCCCAAATAATTAGAAGCCAGTGTGGATTAGTAATGATGGTGAATACCAAATGGTGAGAAAAAGCAGAGGAAGGAATGCTTGAGTTTGTTTAGAGAAAGTTTCCTCAAATAGAGGACGCATTCAAGGAATGTTTCTGAATGAGACAATCAATAAACCAATAGATCGATCGACTCATTTTTAAGGGAGGAACCACAGGATCCTGGTCGTCAAGGGGCAGAAGTTCACAAGAGACTCAGACAGGAAACAGTATATACAAAGATGTGTAAGCCTGACCTAAAGGGGCATGGTAAGGGGCCAGGAAGAGCTGGGTGCGAACTCTTCCCGGATGCAGACTGGTGAGTGGTAGGAAATGAGGCTGGTAAATCAAAGTCCATGTCAGCTTCTAAGTAGAAATCTGGTCTGACCAAGGCTACAAAGGAAATGAAAATCAAAGGCAAGCAAACCAGTTAGAACCTTTCCATTACAGCAGAGGCAAAAGAGGCCATAAGCCCAGGAGTTAAGGTCTCCTTCAGCAATGCAACTCTGGGATCTGGTGATTCTTGTATCCTGAACATGGGCCACCCATGCGGAGCAAACATCGTTGAAAGCAGCCATGCAGGTAACAACACCGAAACCATGTGTCACTATAAAATGCACACGTGCTGTCCCATGTAACCAGCACATCTCCTTTTCTGGGGAGGGAAAGGAGGCTGAGCATCTGTTTGAATCAAATGCTGTAAAAAAATCTCAACAATGACAGGAGCAAAACAGTTAAACTGTGCAGTACTTTCACATACACACACACAGAAAAAGCCTTAAAAAAACCGAAGAAAACCTTCTCGGTGGTTTTTATACCTTGGAAAAAGGGACACAAATTCTTTGATATGCCTCAATAGAGAACAAGACAAAAGACCAGTAGTTTGATACTGTAAAAATTATTCTTGCAAAATGCACGGAAATCATAGTTTTTAGCACCTCCTCCTAAATCATAAGGGAGGTGGAGAATTAAAGGTGATGGCCCTGAAAATCACCATGGGTTTTCCAGCTTCAGATCCAGGGCTGCCTATATAAAGAAAGCGTTGATACCATTCCTGAAGTCAAAATTTGGAGAGCACTGCTTATAACAGTGAGATGATAGAAAGTTGAAAAGAGATCTTTCAAGTTTGGCAGATCCGCTTTGCTATAGAGCTCCTCAGTCCAACAACAGCCAAACGAGGGCCTCTGGATCCCAGCAGTTCCCTCCTGTTCTATAGGTAAATTCCAGCCAGGCAGGGGCCAGACAGTCCTTTTGTTCTAGGCAAGTCTGTGGAGAGGTCAGGAAGACAAACAACCCACATACTCTGTGCATAAGTGTGGGGCCATGGTTCCATGTATTTTCAATGCATATTTATAGGCCAGGATGATACAGAGAAATCTCATTTCCATGCCCTCATATAGACAAAATATTTGCTAATATGCAGCTTATTCCAGCGCATTCTAAGCTTCCACAGGAAACACACTATCCAGCTTTCAATATCCGTGACATTCACAGTATCTACAATACCTCAGTATTCGTGATGCCACACTCCTCATCCCTACAATGCATCTTTAAAAAGAACAATCAGCCAGCCACACCAGTTAGGGTAAAACTGAGCATCTGTTTTTGGGAAAAGACCAAAACCCCAACTTGTTTAGCCCAAAGTGAAATCTAATTCTCTGAAGGAATCATCACTTGAGCCACTGAATTGTTTCTGCATGTGATTTATCTGAAGATGAAAGGGGAGGTACACAATGATGTGATGTATTTCACATTCACTCTAACTTAGTGACCAAGCACGGGTTTCTTAATCTTTCTGGGAAAGATCACACAGGAAGGTAAAACATCAATTTAATTGGAAAAACAGAAAGCACCACATCAGGGTACCTAAGTTGCTGACAAGCGTGTGTGCATATTGTATCTTTGTTTGCTCTTGCACACGCTTGTCTCGTTAGACTTCGTTTTTAAAAACACACACTCAAGGACAAAATTATTATTAAGGATTTCAAGATGGGGACAGGAGAACATTAATCCAAGTACAGATTATGTAACACCCTGTTGCAGTAGTTTAGGTAGCAATGGCCCCTAAAAGCAGGGAGCTTCCCTGGTGGCTCAGTGGTAAAAATTCCACTTGCCAATGAAGGGGACACAGGTTCTATCCCTGATCTGAGAAAATTTCCCTGGAGAAGGAAATGGCAACCCAGTATTCTTGCTTGGGAAATTTCATGGACAGAGGAGGCTGGTGGGCTACAGTCTATAGGGTCACAAAGAGCTGGACATGACTTCGTGACTGAACGCATAAGAACAGGATTCCGGTAGGCAGACCTGTGATGCACAATGCAAGTTCAAGGAGACTTAGATGGACTGCAAAGTAAGAGTGTAACACCCACCACTGACAGTCCTCAGAGGCCACATTTTCACTGGGAAACAAAACTTGATTCAAACATACTAAAAAAAAAAAAAAAAAAAAACTAGCATTCTAAAACATACAAATTACCAAGGAATCCTGTCGTAATCTTTCTGACTCACACTACTTCCAGGAATTTGCCAAGCACCAAACACGACAATGATGACAGAGAGGGAAAGGGAAAGATAAACAACCCATTGTTTCTTTTCTTTTCAGTCCTTTCTTATGGAGTGAAAGTCACTCAGTGGTGTCTGACTCTTTGCAACCCCATGGACTGCAGCCTGCCAGGCTCCTTGTCCTTGGGATTCTCCAGGCAAAAACATCGGAATGGGTGGCCATTTCCTTTCTCCTGGGTATCTTCCGGACCCAGGAACTGAACCTGGTTCTCCTGCATTGCACACAGATTCTTTACCATCTGAGACACCAGGGAAGCCTAACTAGCAAGTCAAAGGCAGGGAATATTCATAGCATGTGTGCATCAAGAGGTGAGATAAAAACAGTTGAGTCAGCCTGTGCTGGGTTTCCACTTTTCTGGTAAGAACAAGATAAGTATTCACTGCATGAGCTATGAAATGGGAAATGTTTCCTACTTCGGTAATTCTGCATGAAGTAAAAGTTCTTATGCTTGCATTTAAAACTGGCATTGTACAATATAAAGATGGATGGCAACATTCATGTTAATAATTTAAAATTTTAAATTGCCTTTACTTAGAATGGCATTAAATAGCAGGTGTAAAAGAGTGTGACAAGTTGAAAGAGTGAAACCATGGAAGGAGGGAAAATGCTTTATGTTTTAGTATTTAATGGTACTTTGTTGTTGCTTTTTATATAAGGAACCACATTTGCATTTTGCACAGTGTCTGCAAATTAAGTAAGCGGCCCTTAAAAAACCTAAAATATTTAGTCTCTTTCCGGAAAATATCTTGCCGTTGGTCCTAGTATGATTACCCATACAGCAGGCATTCCCACCTCATTTCTGCCCCTGAGAACATACCTTTTCTTCAAGTCCCCACCCAAACATTAGTGCTTCTCAAACTCTTACTATGTTCACCACTGGTACTAAAGTAACTCCTCTTAAAAGTTGTAGCTGTGCATTTCATGTGAGAATCAAGCAGGTTCATCTTTGCAGTAGCCACTGTTGTTTCTAACTGGAATAAAGACAGTTTTAATCATCTTTTCTGATTATTTCTCCCACTAACGTGTAAGCCATTCAAGAAAAACAACCACAAATAAGGGAAAGATATGATAAGAGAAACAAACCATGTCACTGTTTTTAGAAAAAAATAAATAAATAAAGCCATTGTAAGTAAAAGCTTTTCTTATCTGGGCATCCATTAACTCATCATTTGGGAAACCATGGTGCTATGCTACAGTCTGTGGCATCCAAATAAATTAATCAGAAGGCCTCTGCTCTCAAGAGTACATAATCTAATATGGACCACAAACATGTTCACACAATAATATAGCCTAATACACTATAATAATAATAATGGTAATACCCTCTATTATTATAGTAATACAGAATATAATGATGATAATAATAATAATACCTGGGATTAATACAAAAGAGGTACAGGATAAAATGCTGTGGGAATTAATGGTTTCAACTGGGACAGAGTAGAGAAGACTTCATGAGACGAGGATGATATTGGAACTGAACTGAGAGGGTAGGTGGAATCTGGATCTTAGATGGGCAAAGAGCAGCACAGGTGGAGGGAACTGGACAAGCAGAGGCCTGGGAGTGTGGATGTGCGTGCTGGTGTGGAAAAGTACTCATCAAAGTGGGTACTTCCCCTGGTGATCGCCAGCCACTGCTGCGGGGGTCTTCAAGATGAAAATACCCAATGGCCAAATATGTAATACCCTATGAGGGAAGATCCTATGGCTCCAACTCTCATCTCTCCATTCCTGATCGTCAAATCAAGAATCTATATGGTGTTACAAGAAAAAGATAAAAACCTACTTATGAGTCTACGCCAAGGAGCTTCTAGCAGAGGAATAGGTTCTTCCAAATTACAGTGCTACTGGAGAAGTTGCAAACGCAGTGACATATACTCTGAAACAGAAGGAGCCCTTGGGGTGACATCAAGGAAAAGACTATTTATCATAGCTTATAATGCCTACTCCCCCTTGAGCTGTCACTCTACGTTACAGGGTGTAGGAGAAAAAAAGAGGAAGGGAGATAAAGAGGGAGGGAAGGAGGGAATGAAGGAAAGGGAAGAGAAGTGAAAGAGAGAGGGAGGAATAGAAGGGAGGAAGGGAAGGAGAGGGGGGAAAGGAAGAGAGAAGGAGGATGAAGGGAAGAAAAGAAGGAAGGGAGGGAAGGAGAAAGGAGGAGAAAAGGAGGGAAAACAAGGGCAAAACTGCTTCTGATCATCCATCTCTAGAGACTGAACACTCTGGGGGACTTTCTGAAAACGGGGTCCCGTGTTTTCATGATGATGAAGAATGGTGGAGATAAGAGAGTGTGGCCTCATGAGAGCCTACAGTCAGAGAGAGGATCTGGCTACATCTCATGCTTAAAGTGCTACACCCAGGCAGGACATTGAAAACGATTCTTTTTCCTTTCTTCCCCAAATCTCTGCCCATGGACGAAACTAAGAAGACACACAAGCAGGTAACATGTGCCATCTGGCAGAGTCCTAGGACCTGGCTTCTGACATTGCCTTCGCTGCTTTATCTCAAGGCAAACATGGCTCTTTTATACTCATTTCAAAGAGGAGTTTCTGGGCACTCGGAGTAAGGAGGGGAATGAAAGAGACAGAAATGGACCAAGGTCAGAGGCCCCCAATATTGCTTTTGTTTTATTCCAAATGTTCCTTCTGGAGAAAATACAACAGATTTTCTGTTTCTGAAATCTGAAAGAACAAGCAGGCTGTAAGACGAAAGACGCTGTGGCAGAGCATGAGAGGTAAGCCCTTGGAGTCAGATGACTCCGAACTGAGACTCACACAAGCTACCGATTCTTCTAGCCCTCAGTTTCCTTACTGTATAATTGGGATAATAGTACCTCCCCTCATAACAAGGTCCTGGGGGTTAAACAACAGTATATAGAATCACAATCCAGCCCGGTGCCAGACACATCATTGGCACCCAGTAAGCAGTACTGTTAATGTGATTTAGGGATATGGACCAGGGACTCATTTCTGCACCGGGGTCTTTGAGGAGGAAAAGGATGAGATGTGCACCCTGTGGCCTCTGCTCCCCATCTGAAATACATTACCATCACTTCCAAGTCTTAAATTATGTAAAACGCATCCCTGTGGAACAAGTACTAAGCAAATAGTAATGATGTCACTTTGGCAAAGAATGTAAATATCAATGCGAATGGACAGCCCTTGGAGAGGCAGCAGCTTTTAGCTCATCACTGACGCAGTCCTCTCCAGAAGATTTAGACATCAAAACCACAATGGCAGAGGGCACACACCGGCCTCTGCCATTCCGGCAAGGGGAGCTCTGTTCCCTTTCAGAGTAATGTATCTCAAAGAGAAGCTGTATTTCACGAGCACACTGTCCTCTCACAGACAAGCAAGCGCTGTGCACACAGGCAAGTCAGCGTGTGAAGGCAACACACACGCAAGCTGCCACATGGGAGGGGCAGGCAGCTTGCAGCCCTGCGTGCCCACTCTCAGCAGCACCCTCGGAGGAGGGCTTGACGGCCGCAGTCTCGACAGGAAGAGAGGGAGACCTTCTTGAATAGGCACATGTTCACCTAGGGCAACAGTTCTTACCCTGTCTGCTTACGGAGAGCTGTACAAAGCAAGACGAATAGACAGGAGAGCACTAAATGGCAGTGGGGATCCACGAGTAATTTCAACATTTGAGTCTTTACTTTCCTGTTCAAAGACAATTACAGACACCTGTCCACCACGGTTTGCTGTGACTTTTAGAATCTACCACGATTACTCCCAGATCCCAAAGAGTAAGCAACAAAGTGACTCCTCCAGCAAGAGCAAACTGGGTTGTAGAAGTGGGAGGCACCAACACACGAGGCAAGTGTGAGCCCCCCTGTAACCTTGCCAACACCAGCATGGCACAGTGCTTTCTCTTCGCTACCTGGCCACAGTGTCCTAGATCAACTCTTTCATCATCATGGGCATCAGAACTCCAGGGCCAGGAAATCACAACTCTCTAAGAGGCCAAGCAAATGCCACATGTTAAAGGAGAGTCAAAAGCAATGCAGTAGATTATTCTAATGTTGTTTTTCCAAAGCCACAGAAAAAAAAAAAATGCTTAAAAAAAAGAGGGGCAAAGAGCAGGACCAGGGAATGGGGCATAGATGAGAGAAATCAAAAGTCAGAGATAAGTGTATACAGACCAACACAGACCTTCTGTTTCCATGAATAATTCAGGACTTACACTGAACTGACATATCTAGACAAAGAGGGAAACTGGAGTTTTTAAAGAACAGGACCTTTGGAAACTCCTGGGAAATGCTTGGGGGCTGTTTTATGCTTTCATCATATATATACACAAATGGACATGTACCTATAATATATAGCACATATGCTGCTGCTGCTAAGTCGCATCAGTTGTGTCTGACTCTGTGCGACCCCAGAGATGGCAGCCCACCAGGCTCCCCCATCCCTGGGATTCTCCAGGCAAGAACACTGGAGTGAGTTGCCATTGCCTTCTCCAATGGATGAAAGTGAAAAGTGAAAGTGAAGTCGCTCAGTGGTGTCCAACTCTCAGCGACCCCATGGACTGCAGCCTACCAGGGGTAGGGTCTATGGGATTTTCCAGGCAAGAGTACTGGAATGGGTTGCCATTGCCTTCTCCAATAGCACATATGAGATACACATTTATACATACTGAAAAGACTGATTATGTTCCAAGGATAAAGCTATTAGATACTAGGAAATTCTGCTCAGAAATCCATAGACATTCGCTTTTTCAGAGAAGATGACTTGAAAGTTTTCAGACTTCACTCTTTCTATCCCAACTCAAACCCAATGGCTCACCACTCCAAATATGGCTAACCAAATCTACCTATCCAAATATCTCCAGTTCTTTCTCCCACCCAATGTTCTGACATACCCTCATTAATAATCTCCAAACCTGGTATGCTTCTTAGAATTTTCTCTGTACCCATCCCTATGAAGCCAAAAAAAAAAAAAAAAAAAAATCATAAACCTCTTTATTTGATCCACAAATTTATGGTATATTATTGAATATAGCCAGAGCCTGAATACCAGTACTATTTATCTAACTGAACTGATTATTTTCTCTTTCTGCAAAGCTGTCTATTCTTCTAATTAATGTGGAGTTATTTAGGAAAGAGTGCTTGCCTCCCTGAAATTGAGTGTGTAAGTCTGTGTGTGCATATATGTGTGTATTTAATTCAGTATCTTTTATCTATTTTTCAAAAGAAGATTAAATCTTTCCATCTCTCTAGATTTTATCAAATCTATAACCCTGGCAGCATCATTCCTTTTTCTAGCCTGCTCTCCTTACAGTCTTGATTCCATCTCCTTTAACTCAATAACATAACACAATCCCTGGTTAAGCTTCTTCTGGGGGGAAAAAAAAACAAAAAAACAAAAAAAACAATGCAAGTAAGGACCTGCACAATTAAGCTCAGATTTGTCTTTCTCTATCTCTCTGTTGTTTTTTTTTTTTTTTCCTTTTTTGAAAAAAATAGTTCCATAGCTATCAAACAATTCAAGATTCTTGGGACTGAACAAATGTTTTATAACTAATCAGCAATATAAATAATGTAGATATATCACCATTGATGTATTCGCATACAAAGAAAACATCTCCATAAGCATGTACTTTTGAAGGTAGTGGGGCATCACATTATTAGAATTATCATATACAAAATATTAATAACAACATTGTATAAAGTGTGAGTTACTCAGTTGGGTCTGACTCTTTGCGACCCCATGGACTATAGCCCGCCCGTCTCCTCTGTCCATGGAATTCTCCAGGCAAGAATACTGGAGTGGGTTGCCATGCCTTCCTCCAGGGTATCTTCCTGACCCAGGAATCAAACCCGGGTATCCTGCATTGCAGGCAGATTCTGGGAAGCCCAATAACAATGTTACCTGTTAAGAACAGTGCCACATAGGTCTAGACTAATATCCCATGCCCCATTAGCTCTGTCTTAGTTCAAACTGTTAGAAAGAGTTTCTATTGAACAATAGTTGGCCTTTCTACTTCTAAGCATGGATTCCATTTCTTTCCATTAAAGCAATATTCTATTAAAGCACAACTAATCCCTCCTTTAAAAATATGATTTAGCATACCTATTGCAACAAAGTACCCCCAACCCATCCCATCATTATTGCAGTCAGTCTACACACAAGCCTTCTAAACCCTTTAACTATCATCTTCATGTTATAGGTTCAACACCCATCTCTTCAGGTTTTTTTTTTTTCAAAATGCTTTCTAGTGTGTGAATGAAATGAGGTGTATAAATATAATACCCTTTATCTGACCAGCACCATGCACAAAAGAATCAATTATAGGGCATGGTTATTTTAGCAGCTGATCATCCACACTGAGTTTGTGGTCAGCTAAAATCTTCTAGCTTGCTTTGCAGGAATTTCTGTCAAAATAGATCTCCCAAAACAAACTGTGTTTATTCATTTGTTTATTTTAGTGGAAGAGGATAGATTCTAGAATGAGAAAGAATTAAACTCGATTGTACAATATTTTCAAGCCACAGGAACTTAAGAAATCAATTTATTTAATTTTCAGTTTTCTCATCTGGAAACAAATAATTCCATATCATAGTTTCTCTCAAGGAATTCAGAGACACAAAATGCCAGGCATAGAGTAGGTGTTCAAGGAATGTTGGTTTCCTGTTTATTTCACTTTTAGATTATTAAAAAAAAAAAAGTTTGGATCTGGTATTTGTGCCATCTGTAGACTGGTTAAGCATGTTTAGAACCTTCCTGTTTTAAGCCCATTAGAGAATGGGCTAGCACCATGGACAGCATTCAGGGTATCTAATCAAAATATTGCCAAAGCTAGTGAAGGGATTTAAAAGGTTCCATAAACAAAACGTCAATTTGTGAGTTCATTTCATAACTAAATAATCAACATAAATAACTACCTAGAATATGAGAAGGGCTTCCCAGGTGGCACTAGTGGTAAAGAAAACGCCTGCCACTGTAGGAGACATAAGAGATGTGGGTTCGATCCCTGGGTTGGGAAGATCCCCTGGAGGAAGGCATGGCAACCCACCCCACTATTCTTGTCTGGAGAATCCCATGGAATGAGGAGCCTGGTGAGCTATGGTCCATAGGGTCGCAAAGAGTCAGACATGACTGAAGCGACTTGTCATGCACACACACAGAATATGAGAAAGATGATGTCACATAACATTGCTTAAAGTCACATATCATACACACATGAATTACGATTACATCTTGATTCACTAAACAATTATTCTACAATTATTCCTACAAATTACCTTCCATATGTTTACCATATATATGTATATATGGATGTGTATTAAAAGTCTTTGAGACATTCTAGGCCATTTCCCAAATACCTAATAAAATAATTCAACTGAAGTTGAATATATAAATAGAATGAAATTATTGTCCCAGAGTTCTTAATGTAGTAAAGAATAGAGTGTCCTTACTTTCAGAAATCTTCTCACTGAAATCCAAGTTCTTTAGAAAAAAAAAAAATATATGTCTTCAAATCATAAATAGCACCACACAATAAGAGTTATAACAACTGGCAGAAACATGATTTCTACTTAGAGCTAGTTTTGAAAACTAACAACTTATTTTTTACCTTCCTGAAAATAATGTATAAAATGGTATCTAACTGGACAATAGCTATATATAAACAATGCTCTGGATAGTAATGTAAGGAATGACAAAGCTCAAAAAATTGGACTTTTTTTCTATATGAAGGGGAATAAAATAGACATGAGCATATGGAAAGTTGCTCTGGCGTAAAGAACATCATCAACTGGGATGAAATCACAAAACCATCCCAATACCATAGTTGGATACAAAAGTATAAAACATGCATTCATTCAACAAACATTTATAAATACCAACTGAGCACCAGGCCCTGTGATAGATACTGGAGTTCAAAAGTCAATAAAGAAGTCATTCCTGACTTTAAGGACCCAGAAGAGTGAATGGTATTTAAAAAAATAAAATCCTCCCTGAGGGTTCCAATGCCAAGATTTACCCACATGTGCCATATTATGTTGATCTTCCCAGACACAGCCTAAAAACTACAAGTCAGACGCTCCTCAGCTGTCAATTATGCTTTGGGTTGTGCAGGGAGAATTTAGAATGTTTATAACAGCTGCATCGACTTACGGACATCATTGCACCTCTCCGGATCTTGGTTTCTTCATTAACAATGCAGAGGCTGTAACCGTAACGCGTGAGACCCTGGCCAGCTCTAACATTTCGAGAGCAAACTACTATGTAAAAAAATGTGGACATTCATTCAATGTGTAGAATGCCCACTGTTTATTTAGTCTCCTGATAGACTGAGCGACTGAACTGACTAGCCTTCCTCATAAACAAGAGTGTGTTGTGTATTTACCCATGGGTATTTACATGCTTAACAATCAGTAATTTATGCTTTAATAAATAGCATTTCATAGATAAACTGAACATGTGAGATTGGAAAATTGTGATAATTAATTAGACATCTTGTGTTTAACTGCACTTTTTATGTATTTGCCAAAGACTTAAATTTCAAATTTTAATCTGAATAGTTCGTTAGTGATTTCTTTAATTTTTTCAGTATGGCTACAGCTTTATATTACTCCCTAACACCAGCAGGAATATATCATCCTGAAAAATAAATAAATGGCCACATTTTATACAAACTTAGAAAAGGTACATATTTTGCAAGTTAAAAGAAGAGTACTTCAACGCATGAACACTTCAGGAATATTCTAGCCAAACAGAATCCTGCCAGATTAGTAAGAAAATTAGTTGATAAATAAGGACACTCATTAACAGAGTTGGTCTTTAAGAGAGAATGTCTTTCATGCACAGGTAAGGATACTTACTACTAACTCTCAATTGCAATGAGGTCTACAAAGATTCATATGTGATTTGAGCCACAATTATAAGCCTCAGCCCATCTAAAAGCAGCACAGATGAAATTATAACTCTGACAATGTTATCAGAGACTGTCCTAGGAATGGCTACATATCACAGGTAGAATGGATGAGAAGAGCACATATCATGTCTTTGCAGTCTGTCTTACTTACTGAAACACAGCTTTTTTTTTTTTAACCCATCCTATTACTCCAAGTATCCACATCTCATAAAACATCAGGTCTGCTTCCACTCAGCAGTTTTTACTGCTGTTAAAATGCTAATTGTTAATTTATTTATCTGTCCAAAAGCTCTCGAAGAGACTGAGTTTTTCTTCATTGAATCAACTTGTCCTGGGGATACAGCTAAACCTGCCTTTGATCAGTGTTTAATCCTTCTAGATGTTCAGGGGTCTGTAGTTTAGTGTCTATGAGAAAGTAATTAGGAAGGATGGAAAAAGGCAGAATTATAGCTCCTGCTAGCATGAGAAGTGAAATCAGAATTCTCTGCCCTCTCTTCTGTCTTCACAGACAAGGGATCACGCTACAGAATGTAAAAATCAGAAGAGTGGTGATCACTTTAATTAAACAAAGAGGTGTGGATTGAGACTGAATAGATTTTACTGTACTATGACAGAGAAGCTTTCAGAAGCAGAACTCTACTGTAGAGGAAAAATAAGGAAAATACACTCTTCTGTCCTTAAACAGTTACAGGCAGCCTTGTTCTAATATACATTCTTCAATAACTATAAGGAAATAATACCTGGAAACCAAATAATTATATGACTAGGCAGAAAATAAAATGGGCAGAGAGAAAGAAATAAAATATCATTTTCAGTGATTAGGAGATAAACCACAAGGAAGGGAGGGTAAAATGCTAACATAAGTGGAAAAAAATGAGGCAAGACATTAAGAAAGAAAAATCTAATATGAATATCAGAAAAGTTCCACGGCGGACAATCACAGAAACACGCAAAATACTGATAGAAATCCAAAGATGCACAATGATTGTACAAAACTGAACCCAAAGAATGTTCCATAGAAATAAATGAAGCAGAGGAGCCCAAACTCATCTCTAGTTCTCATTTTCTGGATGTATCTAATGGGATGTGCCTAGTAAGCACAGTATTACTCAGCAATATTGAGACAATATTGGCAACAGCTCAAGAATGGCTGAAAGTAACAATTAGTCTTGTTCAGTTCCAGAATCTTGGTGACAATGTTAGAAGGGAAAGAAATGTTTCAGTGGCATTTCAGTGATCACACACTACCATTCCCCTCCTCTGATGGACAAAGTGACCATCCAGGCATTGGACATAAGAGAAAGCACACCATGGATCCATTTCATGCTGTTTCTGTAACGGGACGTGCATTCAGATCGCCCCTCCTTTTCTAACTTCTCCCCTACATCTGCTCATCTCCAGCGCCTGCCTTCATCTTTTCTTGCTCTGAGGTCTTCTGCACTTGTCATCTGGTGCTTTCGCTTCTTGAAAGAAGACAATTTTCAAACCATGGGTGGATTTAGAAGCCTCCTTTTTCTTTGTGTTGATAATCTCATTGCCTGCCCAATGTAACTGGGGCTGTCATAATCCTCCACAGAGATTTTTTTTCTGAAACTACAATGTCCTTAATATCTCATGCTATCACATTGGCTTAGAAACCTTTTTTGTTCATGTTTCTCCAACCAACATTAGTAAAAGTTCTTGAGTACTCACCCCCGACACATGTATATTTATTCATAATATGCCGAAGAATTGATGCTTTTGAACTGTGGTGTTGAAGAAGACTCTTGAGAGTCCCTTGGGCTGCAAGGAGATCCAACCAGTCCATTCTGAAGGAGATTAGCCCTGGGTGTTCTTTGGAAGGAATGGCGCTAAAGCTGAAACTCCAGTACTTTGGCCACCTCATGCGAAGGAAGAGTTGACTCATTGGAAAACACTGATGCTGGGAGGGATTGGAGGCAGGAGGAGAAGGGGACGACGGAGGATGAGATGGCTGGATGGCATCACTGACTCAATGGACGTGAGTCTGAGTGAACTCCGGGAGTTGGTGATGGACAGGGAGGCCTGGCGTGCTGCGATTCATGGGGTCGCAAAGAGTCGGACACGACTGAGCGACTGAACTGAACTGAACTGATGCAAACATGTACTACGATACTCATCCATTAAATATATTTAAAACAGACTATAACAGAAATGTAAAATATAGGATAAAAGTAAACATAAATAGATTTTTAAAGCTTTCATTGTATCCCATAATATATGTACCTCTCTTTGGATCAGTTGCTCTACACACTGAATTCTCCTCAGCTTAACAGAATGACATAATTCTTTCTTTCTTGTTATGGGTAGATAGAATTGTTTCTTCCCCAAAAAGATATGTTCAAATCTTAATCTAGTATTTCAGAATGTGACTTTATTTGGAAATATGGTAACTGCAGATGCTATCAGTTAAGATGAAGTCATACTGAAATAGGATGGGCCCATGATCCAATACAATCAATGTCTTCATAAGGAGAACACAAGACATTTAGACACACAAAAGGAAAATGTCAAGTGGCAACAAAAATTGAAGTGCCATATCTGTAAGCCAAGGAATGCCAAGGACTATTAGCCAAACACCAGAAGCTGGGATGAGGCAAAGATGGAACATCCCCTGAGCCTTGAGAGGGAACACAGTTGCTGACATGCTGATTTTGAGCTTTCCGCCTCCAGAGCGATGACAATAAATTTCAATTGTTTTAGGCCACCTAGCTTGTGGTACTGATACTCTGTTACGGCATTTCTAGGAAATGATTATACTTCTTGATACAGAAAAACTTCCTGATTCCATCCAATAAGTGAATATTAAGAAAACATCACCCAAGTTTGTAACTCCCTATTTCTATAATTCAATAACTGAAGAAAGACAGAGATTGACAGAGGGAAAGAGAGATATTATGTGATGATCAGCACAACAAAATAAAGTTATCTGTGGACTCCTGGGTGGAGTCTGCACCCATATAGCTTCACCAAGTATGAACCTGTTAAAATACTTTTGTAAGTAGATGACAAAGAGCTGCTGTATCAAACAAACTCCTACCACTGATCAGTTCAGTTCAGTTTAGTCACTCGGTCATCTCTGACTCTTTGCGACCCCATTAATCACAGCATGCCAGGCCTCCCTGTCCATCACCAACTCCTGGAGTTCACTCAAACTCATGTCCATCAAGTCGGTGATGCCATCCAGCCATCTCATCCTCTGTCATCCCCTTTTCCTCCTGCCCTCAATCCCTCCCAGCATCAAGAGTCTTTTCCAATGAGTCAACTCTTCGCATGAGGTGGCCAAAGTACTGGAGTTTCAGCTTTAGCATCATTCCTTCCAAAGAACACCCAGGGCTGATCTCCTTTAGAATGGACTGGTTGGACCACTGATCAGTCTAGCCTTTTTCCCGCCTTTTTCCCTCCGTCCACAACTTAGCAACTACAGGGTCAATCGATGCCCATCTCAGCCAGAGACCCCCAAACAGAGTCAGTTTTGCTTGGCTGAACTTCCTAGTGGCTGTTTAATATTTTAATATTATCCAGACCAATCCAACTAACAGAGATCTGGTTCCTTACTTGGCAAAAAAAAAAAAAAGAAAGAAAGAAAGAAAAAGAAAATCTCCAGAGCTAACACCCATGAATAATGGAATATCTGTTCAATCCGTATTTTTCCCTTTTGCATCTCTACCCAGTGTTCATGTTGAGTCAAGGACAAGATGCATTTGCTGGATATTGGAGGCAAGGGATGCTTGCAAGGTAATCCTGTGATGTAATTAATATAACATTTTCCCCGAGGTCTCAGTCTCGTTCCTGTCTTTAGGAATAAACAGAATGGAAGATATAAAGAAATAAGAACCATACTTTCCACTTTGCTGTGGTCTGAAAGTGGGTATCCTCCCCAAATTTCTGTGATGAAATCCGCATGTCCGGTATGCTGGCATTAGGGGATAGGACCTTTCGGAGGTCATGAGAGTGAAGCCCTGGTAAATGGGATCAGTGCTCTTACAAAGAAGCCCCCTCACCTCATTCATCACATGAGGACACAGCAAGAAGGCACCATCCACGGACCAGAAAGCAGGTCCTTATCCAACACTGAATCTGCCAGCAGTGTCATCCTGTACATCTCAGTCTCCAGACACGTGAGAAATAAATTTCTGCCGTTTATAAGCTACCCATCTACAGTATTTTCTTACAGCAGCCACAACAAGCTAAGACACACCTGATGTGAGAGTTGCTCTCCTTAGCACTGAAGTTAGATTTATGCCTTAGAAAGCAATGGATTCAGCCTAATTAATTTTGATGTCTATGATTTCAGAGTGCTATTTGCATGTGATATCATCTGGAAACGTATTTCTTATTTAACCATCTCCCCCAAGGGCTGTATCTTGTTCTTCTTACTTTCTAGTAACAAATAACAGCTCGTATGAAGAAATAAAACTTTGTGTAGCATTGAAATGTACTAAATAAATTGTTTTCAAAGGCATAACTTCCTTCTATTTCAGCTCGTTATGGATGGGCTAACACAATGGACAGAGCTAACAAGAATATATTCGTGTTTGACTCCATATACTCTTTTCTACATTACAGGAAATAAGGCCAGGAATATGATTAACCTGGTTAGTAATGAAAACTGTATAACTTTTACCTATTTTGGAGAAAAATCTGGTAATATCTCCAGTAATACTACCCTTCGCTTTATACTTTGGTATACTTTTGTTGTTGAATTTTGTCCAATTATTAGTATCTTTGTTTATAGCCTATTGTATTTTGATTTATTTCTCACTTTACATCTGGTGACCTTTGGAAGGGGTAGTGATTTCCCTTTCTTTGCCCTCATACCACACTTCCGGAAAGGCTTCTTTAATCTTCTAAACAGTTTCTCCACAGAGACCCCTTTTCTTTTTGCTAACAGAACGGAACATTGCTCCTACATTTAAAATAATATATAGTATACTTTGCACACTTCAGAACTTGAAAGGAATTATTCCCAAACACCTATCAAAGTGTGCTTGAGGAAAAGACTGATAACCATGTTGCTGTGAGGTGTTGTAAGCTTTCCCTATTTTTACCAGGCATATTTTAATCCTTAATGCACTGAATGGTGCCATTACAATAATTCTGGCTATTTCCCATCATGTTTAGACAACTGGAATCCACAGCACATTATGCGATAAGAGGAGTGCAAAGAGGGAAATTAGTCCATTAAGATTACCTGGGAATTCCAACACAACCCATGGGCTGCCAGGTTTCAAAGGGTAACTGAGCTGTGGTGCGTGCGTGGACAGAGCGTGAGTGCATGCTCAGTCACTCGGTCACGTCTGACTCTTTGTGACCCCATGGACTGTAGCTCACCAGGCTCCTCTATCCATGGGATTCTCTGGGCAAGAGTACTGGAGTGGGTTGCCATTTCCTCTGCCAGGAGATCCTCCCAACCCAAGGATCAAACCTGTGTCTCCTGCACTGGCAGGTGAATTCTTTACCGCTGATCCACCTGAGAAGACCCTGGATACAGCACAGGCATGTAAGAAGCAGGCATCTTGGCAAAAGATTAGAACACTTCCCTTGTGTTGAAGAGGAGAAAGCTCTGGTAATTGCACACAGTCAGTGCATAACCTTAATAATTTTTCTCTGTCTCCTGCTCATTTGTTTCTTTCCTATAAGACAATCTTTTGATTTTGTTTTTAGTTAGCTTCCCCCCGGTCCTTAGACCATCTTACAAGGAATCAAATCTTTCTAGAACATTTGCAGTGCATCCAAAACAAAGGATAAGAGAGATTCGCAGACCTTATCTTCAAAATTATTTAAAAAAAAAAAAAAAAACACCTCTTATTAGCACTCAGTATCTGCTCAAAAAGTTGTTTATACAAATGTGTACAGCAGTAGCCATAGCTTTTTTAGGGGAACACCATACATGAGTCTAAAAGTTTCTAGAGAGTTCATTAGAAGCCCTAAGGATCAGTCTTAACTACAAAGACTTTAGGGTATAGCATCCCAAGTCCTTCAAGTGTAATGGACAGCTGGATGGGCACGCATCCAACTGTAAAGATTGGCTACATCATATCCTCGGGTATAGGAGGTAATGAGAGGGTAAGACAGAAAAATGAAACGCTACCATCACCCATCAAGCCTTCAGATGACTGAAGTCCTGGCCAGTGTCTTGTGTACAACCTCATGAGAGATCCTGAGCCAAAACAGCTCAACTAAGCTGCTCTTGGATTCCTAACCCACAGCAATGGAAGGAGACAATAAATGTTTACTATTTCAGGCTTTTAAGTTTGGAGGTAAGTTGTTACAAAGCAGTAGACAGCTATTACACCCGATAAAAGCAGAATGAGCCCAAGGATTCTAAAGGGATAAGCCTAAAACATAATCAAAGAGCTGAAAAGCCATCTGAAAGTGGTGGAGTAGGGTAGTTAAATTCACATGCTCTGAGGCAGAGACTTATAGATTCAATTCCCAGCTCTGTCCTTTTACTGATACGAGATCTGGGGGCAACTTCATATTTTTGAGACTCAGTTTCCTTATGAGAAAGGGATAATAACAATACCTGTGCATCAGGAACAACACAAGATCATTTCTAAGCCCAAGGGACATCATAAGTATTTGATAAATAATGGCTTTCATCATTAGAAAAGTAAAAGAACTCTAAAAGCCAAATCAAGGTTATTTATCCAACTCATCTACTTTCTGGAAGTCGAAGACTGGCCCCCCACCTATCCCTTCCCAAGTGACCCTTCTTAAGGAGACAGCTCTTAATAAGGGTCAGTGAAAAAAGGCTCACCCTATCTGGAGACTAAAAAGGCTGTCAAGTTTAATGAAGCCAATAATGGGGAAAACCGGAACCTGTTCATCAACCACCGTCGCCAGTGTGGTGCTGTGGTCTAGCTCTTCCCAAACCCCTGGTCCCGAAGTGTTAATGGAAGGCGCAGAGAGGAGTCAAACAAGATGCTATCTCGCAGACCTGATGAGACTGCAATTTGCAGACAACTGGGGCTTATCTCTGATGATGAACTAGGTGTCAGGGCTGAGAGGAAAGCGAGAAAGCAGCCCCCTGGAGACCTTGGAGAGCTGGCCGCAGGGGATGTGAAAGACACCCTCTAAGTTCTGGGCAGATTAAATGAGTTTTCCAGATAAGATCACGGTGCTAAAGAAAAGCCATTAAAAACAGCCAAGCAAACAAATAACCTTGTATTAAAAATGTACATATAAGTGTGTGTATACATATACATATACATATATATATATATGTCTGAATCTCTGCCAAAGCATCTATCATTGCCTTTAAAGATTCTTTATAGGTGAGTGTATTAATGGGGGAAGAACTACATAAAAGCAGCATTTGTCTTTAAATATAAAAATTCAGAGCACTGTTGACTGCTATGAAACAGGTGTCCAATGTCAAGAGTAAAGGGCATGGAAAGGGTGTGATAATAAAGAATAAAAAGGAAGAGGGTGTCAAATGAGAAAGTTTCAACAAGGATGACTGTGTTGACCTCAGAGGGAATATCCAGTCTAGAGTGTCTTGTTTTTCACAACCTACCTATGGGCCCAAGACAACAGAATCAATGGATGCCAAATACTCTAGAAGAGATTTCCACTAGCAAAGCATCCCAGCTCTTAGAGATGCTCTGCAGCCATAAAAAAATCTCTAGAGGAGCAGAGAACAATTTAGGCTTAATACACAGAGGTCATTTGCAGGACAGAATTACATAATACAATTTTGCACAGTCTGGTGGTTATTTCACATCAGAATTCGCCACTTTTTTAGGTTAAAAAAATAAAAGGATATTGATTTTGAAATTTCCATAGATTTAGAGGGCTTCCCAGGTGGCGCTAGTGGTAAGGAATCTGCCTGCCAACGCAGGAGATGCAAAAGACGTGGGTTAGATACCTGGGTTGGGAAGATCCCCTGGAGGAGGAAATGGCAACCCGCTCCACTATTCTTGCCTGAAAAATTCCATGGACAGAGGAGCCTGGTGAGCCACAGTCCATGGGGCTGAAGAGTAGGACACGACTAAGCAACTGACCACACACACACACACACACACACACACACACGAGATTTAGAAGACTATCCCAGTTGAACTGACCAAAAATTTCAATAACATTCCATTTTGACCCTATGTTCTTCCTCAAGATGGCATCTTATCTGAACTGAGATCCATCTTAGAGGTCCTTGAATGTAACTTCCCTCACTCGCGGGCAATGAAAAAGCTGGAGGCGAGTGAGGTGAAGCCACTGGGTTTCATGGGGTTACAAGCGAGTTTATTAATCTATCTTTTATAACCAGTGGGATCTTTAAAATAATCAGGTAAATGTGAGGAAACTGTTAGGTGAGATGGGATAACAGAAATGGTGGGGGGGTGGGTAGATTTTTAAAGCCAGACAAAAAACACCTCATCACTGATGTTCGAGCCCTCATTCTGCCCCTAGTACACTGCTTTGACAAAGTCATTTACTTTCTAGGACCCTCAGGTCCTTATCTCCAAAATGTGACTCTGGCCTAGATAACCCTAAGAGTCCTCCCATCTGTAAAATGTCAGGAGACAAGTGCTTGCTCGCCTCACTTAACTTGCTGTTTGTCAACAAGTTTCAAAATGTACCTTGGTTATAGAACCCCCAAGAGCTAGAAAAATGTCTTTGAGAACCAAGTAGCTAGGATTTTGAAAACATATGGTGAAAAAAAAAAAATAAAGTTTGTATGGTCCTTTGCATAGCAGTTTGGGTAGTTATTCTTCACGAGGAATTACAACAACAAGAATAACAACAATGGCATTTATTTAAGCCCTTACAAAGGCCAGGCTTAAAAGCACTTTGCATATAGTAGCTCTTAAGTCCTCACTATCCATGGTGTAAAAATATATTATCCCCATTTTACAGGTGAGACAACAGGCACAGAGACTGTAAGGAACTTGCCCAAAGTTACACAGCGGACAAGTGGCAGAACCATCTGACATTTGCCTCCAAAACCCAAGAAGCACTGCAGTGCTCCCAGCAGGTGTGGGAAGGATGAGTAGGGTCTGTGGCATGTTCCTGTGGGTGTTTGTCTGTGAAGCAAAAGACGCTTCAGGACAGGAGCCTCATGCACCCATCTGCCTTTAGCATGAGAGAAGGCCTCAAAGTGTTAAATAACTATTGAATGAACGGTGTTAACAGGTTACTTTTCACAGTTGCTCACCAATAGAGTGAAGTGAAAGTGTCAATCACTCAGTCACATCCAACTCTTTGCAACCCGATGGACTGTAGCCTTCCAGGCTCCCCTGTCCGTGAGATTCTCCAGGCAAGAATCCTGGAGTGGGCTGTCATTTCCTTCTCCAGGGGATCTTCCTGACCTAGGGATGTAACCTGGGTCTCCTGAATTGCAGGAAAATTCTTTTGCTATCTGAGCCACCAGGAACTCACCAACATAACCGGGTCCAAAAAGGTGACGGGCAAAGATGAAAGGCTCTCCTTGGATAGCAAGCTCTTAGACTAAGTGGCTCTTTTCTTTACAGGTCGAAACACAAAGCTGGGGCAGACTGGCAAATGTGTGTTCAAGAAACTGACACTCATCATGCCGCTGAATGAACTGGCCCCCAATGGGACCAGGAGACGTGCAACTCTCCTCTCTAGGCGTTTGAAATCTAGGCTGTTGATATCCCACAGCCCTGATTTCTACCACTAAGTACAGACTACGCCATGCTCCTTCCACTGTACTGCAGTCCTCAGCTGGTGAGGCTCCCCTGCCTATGTAGTTTTTGAGCCAGTGTTTTAAAAGGGATTACCTGAGATGATAATTGTCTAAATACTTTGTAAGGCCTAAAGCATGAAGCAAACATAAAGAGATGATGGTGCTGTTGTTGCCGCTGATGCTACCACTGCTGTGGTTACCACCACCACCACTAAGTACTTCGTATGATTACTCCTCCTCCTCCTCCTAAGTCGCTTCAGTCGTGTCCGACTCTGTGCAACCCCATAGACAGCAGCCCACCAGGCTCCCCCATCCCTGGGACTCTCCAGGCAAGAACACTGGAGTGGGTTGCCATTTCCTTTTCCAATGCATGAAAATGAAAAGTCAAAATGAAGTCGCTCAGTCATGTCCCACTCTTAGCAACCCCATGGACTGCAGCCTACTAGGCTCCTCCATCCATGGGATTTTCCAGGCAAGAGTACTGGAGTGGGGTGCCACTGCCTTCTCCATGAATGATTACTACTGAAGCATAAATCCCACAGTGTCGAGACTGACGTTTTCCCTGGACAGCCTCACCTTGAACAGTTTATAGAAGGGGCTGGCGAGCCAAACCCAGCCCTCCCTGTGTTTGTAAATAAAGCTGCACTGAATGCATCATGCCCATTCATTTACATCCAGTCTGGGGCTGCTTTCCAACTATAAGGACAGAACTGAAGAGTGGTAACAGATCCCTCACATCTGAAAAGCCAGTAATATTTACTGTCTGACCTTTTACAGGAAAGCTTTGCCAACCCCTGGCCTAAGTTGATCATGCCTGAGTAACCTTTACCTTATGCTTTAGTATGACACCTCAAAACCAGAAATGATTCCATGAGAAGTGTGCAGTGTTGTAGAGGATAAAGGGCACGAGGCAGAAGGAAGACACTTCCATCCTGCCGTTAGCTTGAACACTGCCGTTGTGTCCAGTGGACTCTCCAGACCTCCTCTTTGGTACAAGGGAGCAACACTGGCTGGAGAATACTTTAGAGCAGAATACTAGGTGATCCAGCAAGTCCCTTCTGGTTCCAATAATCTCCATGATCTTTACTTTCTTTCTAATAACACTATTAGATGAGATAGCCAGAACGTTGGCCTTATGTCAGCTGAAAAGACTTTTCAAAGATGATCTACATAAGGGCTGAACTAAAAAGTCCTTCATGAATCATTACACCATTCATATAAGGCATCTCCTATTGCCCCAGGCTTGAACAGACTGAGTAGTACAGTGAGAGGGTTCGGGCTTTGGAGCTGTGGATCCCTGCACCACCACTTTACAAGCTGTGTGTCCTTGGGCACATTACTTAACCTCCCTGGTCTTCAGTTTCCTAAGGATGATGATATCTATCTTCAAAAGATTCTTTTAGGGATCACAGACACTGAAATATACATGAAGCATGTGAATGTGGCATATGACAAGGGCTGGATATACAGTAATTGCTCCCATCATTACTACAACCCACGGGATGTGAGAGGTTGGACTCAAATACAAAGGAATCTCAGAAGGAGAGAGACACGCATGGCAGGCTGCCATTTGAAATGCTGGATTGTCAGAAAAACAAGGATATGTTTCGTTGCTTCCGTTCAGTAAACACTTTTGCAGGAAAAGAGCTCAGATCTAGAAAGCTGGGGAACTGAATACTGATCCTCTCATTTCCAGAATCCCCTTATTAGAACTGGATCCTCTCGCCTACTTCTCACTTCTCACTGCATCTCACCTCCCCTCCTCCAACCTTCAGTCCCCAATTCCATCCCTCCTACATACACATGCAGCCAAGTCCGAGACTGTGAATGAGGAGTTACACAGCTTTTCCCCACGTGTGTGCGTGCACACACACACACGGGGGATTGATCCCATATTGTCTTCCAAAAGTCTGAATGATTTGCTGGAACCCTGCCCGGGAGAATCAGTTGCTGTCTGTCACATGCAAGGGATGATGTGTAAAGGTTGGATTTTCAGCTAATAGAAAAATCTATTTCTTTCAGTTTCACTTCTGTCACACAACGACCACTGGGTTCCCTCCAGGAGCTTCCTCCTCCTTCGGCAATAACCACCCAGATGACAGAGCTCAAGCAGCAATATGAGCTGCCGAGGTTGAGCGCTGCCCTGTTAGTTTTACGACTACTGGTTCAGAATGGCCTTGCAGTGTCCACAGTCCGCCTTAATGAAGATGGGTCAGGCAGCTGCCAGTGAAATCAGATTTCTCCTCTTTCTTCCTTTTCATCTGGAAGTCCATCAAACTTTCATCTTCACAGCAGAACGGCTGTGGGACTGACACTCGGCCACAGTCAATCCCCACAGATGATTGACAATCACGGTTGTTTCTGGGAAAGTGAGCTGAGAATTTGCTTTGCTGCAAAATGGCAGGAAGAAAAGGAGGGGGCTGCTTTTCTGCCCTTTTTCTCCAAGCAATAACATGCAACAAAACTATATAGCACATTTAACGTAATATAAAAGAAATGGAAATCCTCTGGAAAGCCAGAAGTATCATATATGGAAGCCGCTCTTGTAATTATGTCCTTATGTGTAGTAATAGCAGTTTCTTTGTTAGACCAGAGGCAAGAGAAGATTTCCTAGATAAAACAGGGCAGGTGTGTGGCCCCACTCTCAGCTAAGACCTAATCTTTATAAGCTTTATAAGACCTGTTCTTTATAATCCTTGCTCTGCCAAAGTTCGAATCTGCATATTTCTGTTAAGATCTGGCTCTCAGCTGAGTTGTGATTTTGTGGTAGATAGCAAATAGGGCAAGAATTCTCCCATCCCCACATGCCCACACTTCTGCCATGGGACTTGGCTACTTCTCAAGTTGGAGGTGGACTCTAGCTCCTCAACCAGTTGAATCTGGCTCTGAGAACTGCTTTAACCGATTGAATGCCATAAAAGCATTATCGTGTGACGTCCAAGTTCTTAAAAGTTTCTTGTTCCTGTGGTTATCATTGTCTTAAAATGCAGCCCTGAGACCACTGTGTAAAGAAGCTTGGGCTAGCCAAGTAGAGGGTGAGAGGCAGCATGGATCTGAGATGGCCACAGCACCTGCGGTTCCCCCAAACTAGCAGCCAGAACCAACTACCAGACATGTCAATGAGACCATCGGAGACCATCAACCCCCATCCCTCTGTCAGACAGCTACAGCCACAAGAGGGACACCACGTGAGGCCTTCAGGACTACCCAGCTAGATTCGACTTTTAATTGCCGACCCACAGAATCACCAGCAAATGCATGGCTGGTTTAAGCATAGTCGTTTTAAAAGTCTCCAAGTAGTATGTTATAGCAGAAGTTCTAACAGAAACATGCTTCACCCACAGAGTCTTCTTTGAAGGCTAGTAGAAAGCACCTTGTGTAATGAGTGGGACAAATCCAAAGCCTTGCTCCAGCACTTGCTAACTCTTGACCTTGAACGGGTTCACTTAACTGTTGAGTCTCGGGTCTATCCTTGAGTGCCTTCAAGGATAAAATGTTGATAGTTTAAACTGCTAAGCGGATCATTTGAGGTAAGACATGTAAGCACACTTAAACAGAGGCCTTGGCACACACTCTTTTGACGTTCGTAACTTCCTACCTCATTATAGTTATTTGAGTAAATAAATGCTGCTAGAAGTTCACTGATCTTTGTATCACTCATAACATACAGCCCAGGTCTCATACATGGTTGATAGCCAATGCACGCACATTGACTCAGTACTCGGATAGCCCCTAAGATACAGCTTGGCTTCATGCTGCCATATTTTCTGGGAATTCTGCAAGTGATGATAAGAACAGAATTGTGGGGAAACAGATTGCACTAACCTTGGTTAAGTCCCTGTACTTCTTGGATCCTCCATTTAAACATCTTTATCTTTTAAAAGGATAAAACTGACTATGATCTCCAAGATTCCTTGCAGCTCTAAAATCCATTTATCATACTCGGAACGCTGGTTAGCATTTACTGACCATTTAATGTGCCAGATTCCGTGCTCAGTTCTTTGGGTAGTTAGAAAATGTTAATCACAACAACCTTAAGTCTTAAGTCTAGGGCAAATTCATCCTGCCTGTGGTAGAGTTGAGTAGTTATGGTAGAAGCAGAGACAGTATATCCCCAAAAAACAAAGATGTTTACTCCCTGGCTCCTTTCAGGAAAAGTTTGATGATCTCTGGTCTAGCATAATGGGCTTCCCAAGTGGATTAGTGGAAAGAATCTGCCTGCCAATGCAGGAGATGAAGGAGAGACAGACTCAATACTTGGGTCAGGAGGATCCTCTGTAGGAGGAAACTACAACTCACTCTAGTATTCTTGCCTACAAAATCCCAAGGACAGAGGAGCCAGGCTGGCTACAGTCCATAGGGTTGCAAAGACTCAGACACAATTGAGCATGAATGCACACACGGCCTAGAATAATCTGCTGAGAGAGTGAGTGATCAGTCTCACCCAGTGTGATCAGTGACACTCAGAGTCTATGTTCCTTCCACCAGGCTCTGTGCTGCCCATTTATTATCTCACTCATTTAATCACTCACTCATCACACCTGATCTTTCAAACAGCAGCTCACAGGCAAGGATATGCCGGGGAAAAATGTTCAAGACCTCTGCAAGAGCAGCTGAGGAAATGTCAACCGTCGTCTCTGCGTGTGCATCTAGTTAAGAAAACGCCCATCTGGCCTCCCATAGCTAAAGGCCATGGAGTCACTTGCCCCACTAATTGAAAAATAAAGGGTGAAAAGATTTGCTTTCAACACAAACTTGAATGACTAAAATTACATCTTCATTATCTGAAGTGAGAGCTTGTGACTTGTCAACCTCCACCTGTTCTGGCAATGGGAAGAAACACCACAGAAATTTGCCTCTGGCTGGTCATCTCTTGACTGGCTAGCTACAACCCATTTTTAGAAAACCTGATAATTATAAAAATCTACCTGTTAATACAAATGCACCAGAGGTTTGTCACACATAATACAAAATTACCTGGTGCTTCAGGAACAAAGCGTTCAGCACAGAGAAATATGGAACTTAAGTAAAAATCTATTACAAATGCACAGAAATTAATGCAAATATCTCTGAGCTGATCAACAACACTGACTTGGGAAATGTAATGCATTTCCAAAGAGGAGTGATCATTAAATGGCCGTATTTGCAGAAACAAGTCACTTCTACAAAGAGGAATGACATAGAACATAGAACAATACTTTGAAAGTTGTGAAGCAGTTTATAAATGAGAGGGATTATACTTATTTCTACCTTTTGCATTGTTTTTGATCCTGACCACTAGTAACCTGAAACGATTCTTTCCCCACTCAAGCTGTGGGTTGTTACATAGTCACACCTGTGCAAATTCTGATTCCTACTTGGAAATATTCCTCCTTTTCAATGTCTCTATCCTGTGTGTGTGTGTTAGTCCCTCAGTCATGTCTGACTCTTTGCGACCAGGCTCCTTTGTCCATAGGATTTTCCAGGCAGGAACACTGGAGTGGGTTGCCATTTCCTTCTCCAGGGGATCTTCCCGACCCAGGGATCGAACCTAGATTTCCTGCATGGCAGGCGGATTCTTTACTGTCTGCGCCACCAGGGAAGCCCTTGTCTCTATCCTCAGGTCAGTTTAGTCCCTCAGTTCTGTGTGACTTTCTGCGACCCCATGGACTGCAGCACGCCAAGCTTCCCTGTCCATCACCAACTCCCATAGCTTGCTCAAACTTAGGTCCATCGAGTCGGTGATGCCATCCAACCATCTCCTCTTCAGTCATCCCCTTCTCTTCCTGCCTTCAATCTTTCTCAGCATCAGAATCTTTTTCAGTGAGTCAGTTCTTCACATCAGGTGGCCAAAATACTGGAGTTCAGCTTTGGCATCAGTCCTTCCAGGGAATATTCAGGACTGATTTCCTTTAGGATTGACTGGTTTGATCTCCTTGCGGTCCAAGGGACTCTCAAGAACCTTCTCCAACACCACAGTTCAAAAGCATCAGTTATTCAGTGCTCAACTTTATCTCTATCCTGGTGGTGGTGGTGGTTTAGTCGATAAGTCAGGTCCGACTCTTGTGACCCCATGGACTGTAGCCCACCAGGCTCCTCTGTCCATGGGATTCTCCAGGCAAGACTCCTGGAAGGGGTTGCCATTTCCTTCTCCATATCTCTATCCTACCTGGGTCCTTATTACCTTTATTTTGATGATGGCAACAGTGTGCTAATTAGTCCTTCCAAATTCAGTCTCTTGTCATACCAATTTATCCTACATGGCACTACCAGAGTAAACTAATTTTATTTTTAAGCTAATCATTTATTCATCAAGTGTGCATGATCATCTGTTGGTTACACTCCCAGCCATTGTTCTTGGAGCAAAAACAGATGTGATTTCTGACTAAGGCTGGCAGATTAACAAACCATGGGATACCCATTTAAATTTGGGTTACAGAAAAATAACCAAAAATATGTAGTATAAATATGTCCTAAATATTGCATGGGACATACTGATACTTCAAAATTTTAAAAAGATGGTCATTTATGTAAATATCAAGTTTAATTGGACATCTTGCATTTTGTTTTCTTAATCTCATGACCCTATCTGACCCCAGTGGAATGCTCAATCCATCTGGGGAAATAGCTATTGATCAAATAATCTTACAACTAAATGAGAAGCAGCAACAAGAGGAGAGTTCCAGAAGGTTATGAGAACCTTTATTTGGGGAATTTGAATTTCCCAAGGAAGTGGAATGAGGCCAAGATTTAATGAAGTTTGTGTTAGGAAATATAGTCAGAGATAAGCAGGGTGAAGGCTAGGGGTTAGTTTTTGTTCTAGTTACAGAGGGAATGGTGTGATCTGATTGGACTTCACCCTGTAGGCTGGGGGAAGCTTATGGGAGAATGGTGTGATCAGACTGGTACATGAGATGGATGGGGTATGGATAGAAGGGACGACCAGAGGATTAGTAAGGTCTGATATTTTCTTGGGTTCCAAAATCACTGTGGACAGTGACTGCACCCATGAAGTTAAAATTAAAAGATGCTTGTTCCTTGACAAACCTAGACAATATATTAAAAAGGAGAGACTTGACATTGCCTACAAAGGTCTGTATAGTCAGAGCTATGGTTTTTTCCAGTAGTCATGTACAGATGTGAGAGTTGGATAATAAAAATGGCTGAGCACCAAAGAAATGATGCCTACAAATTGTGGTGCTGGAGAAGATTCTTGAGAGTCCCTTGGACAGCATGGAGATTCAACCAGTCCATTCTAAAGGAAATCAACCCTGAATATTCAGTGGAAAGACTGATGCTGAAGCTGAAGCTCCAATACTCTGGCTACCTGATGCCAAGAACTGACTCACTGGAAAAGATCCTGATGCTGGAAAAGATTGAAGGCAGGAAAAAAAGGGGATGACAGAGGGTGAGATGGTTGGATGGCATCACCGACTCAATGGACATGAGTTTGAGTAAGCTCTGGGAGCTGGTGATAGACAGGGAGGCCTGGTGTGCTGCAGTCCATGGGGTCGCAAAGAGTTGGACACGACTGAGTGACTGAACAATGAAAAAGGTCCGTAAACGAGGTTGCTGCAACTATCCAGGTGACATGGTTGAAATTGCTGTGAGGATGGAAAGGATAGATCTCCATACTTTAAAAAGAGTTTGTAACCACACTGTAAGCCTTTGAGTGTAGGATCCACGTTTCAATTGTCCACTATAAAGCATAGCCCAGGTCCTTGCCTTGCTCATTATAAGTATTTAATGAGTGCCAAGTTCAGTGAAGGTGCATCACAATTCCCTAACTATGCTTCTGCAAGTGCTCTTTTCTTTGCTGTTCTCCTCTATCTTTTTACCAGAAATTCCCCACAAGATACTCAGTCATGCAAAGCAGGGCAGTGGACAGAAACTGGGTGTCAGTTTCTGCCCTGTCACTGAATACTTGAATGACTTCAGCCAAGACATTTACACTCCTTTAGTCCTGATTACATCAGCTTAAAAAAAAAAAAAGGTGGGGGGAGGGGGGGGACAAATAGCAATTCTACTACTTGTCCTCCTGCTGCATAGAGCTGTGGCAAGGATCAAAATAGATCTTGCATTTTCTCTGCGACAATGTAAAACATTCTATAAAAATCAAGTAACTTTACAAAAATATACCAAAACTATGTCAACCACAAGGCAGAACTGGCCAAAATGTTGAATACTGATTTCTTGTGCACTCTCTAAAATGGAATGAATTGAAAACATATCACCCTTTTGTACATAATACATAATTACCTGCTACACAGTACAAAATTTACTACATCATTGATTTAAAATGCATATTGAACACTTAATGTGTGCAAAAAAAACCAAAATTGTACTGGCCAGCCAGGGGAACTGAAGCCCAAACAATCACAGGAAAACAAATTGTCCTGCTCCTGAGAGTCATCCTTCTAAATGACATTTGGATACCTCCTTTTCTGGGCCGATTGTACATTTTTCTTCTCAAGGCAAGCCATCTTGAGTCAAGAGCTCCTTGGGTAGTTAATGGTGTCTTGTGATGAGCCTTAAAACTCTCCTCTCATTTTACTCTTGATTAAAAAGAAAGGGAGCTCAAGATCTAAGCCCTTGCCTGATTTATACTTCAATTTAATTTCTCCCTTTCTCTTTTTCTCTTTCCTTTCACTGGATGAAACCTTCCATGTAATTAGGCTTGAAAGCTCTCATCAAACCGTTTGATTGAACTGTGGCACACTGAGTTTCCCTTCCAGGCTGCCGGGGCAGAGAGAGAGTGGGGACCCAGATAGGGACCGGTGGCTGGGACGGACTAAGGACCGGGCTCTGTGATGATGGCGAGGAAGGAAACTCATGCGAGTGTCTGGAGTAACCTGGCTCTCAGGATCTTGGATCCTTCCTTGCTGATGTATTCCCTCAGCTGTACCAGAGACCATCTCAATCTCCTTACTCACGGCAAAACACGGGACACCTGGAAAGCTTTGGGCTCTAACACTACCTGTGGTGTAGCTCAGAGAGGACTAGTGTTTCCGTTTTAACTTGCCTCTAATCTGAAAAGTGTGATTTGGGAAGCCAGGCTGTCCAAGTTTCTCTGTATGAGAAACAATTTGATTGGAAAAGGTTGCTACAGACCTCTTCCTACTCCGTCGTTTGATAATTTCACACATGCAAAACAGCTTTTAAGGCCAATGAAGAACTTTCATCAGAATACTCCTTTAGGAGCATTGCCCCAGGGCCTGAAGAACATAGTGTTCAGGTGGTAGCTCTGTTTCTACGTGGCTGAGTGCCTTGTGCAGGGAAATAAAGGATCGCTATCTCAACACTATCTCAAAAGAGTGTTCTTTATGATAGCTGGTCTGAAAGTGAAAGTTGCTCAGTCGTGTCCAGCTGTTTGCGACTCCACAGATGTATAGTCCATGGGATTCTCCAGGCCAGAATACTGGAGTGGGTAGCCTTTCCCTTCTGCAGGGGATCTTCCCAACCCAGGGATCGAATCCAGGTGTCCCGCATTGCAGGCAGATTCTTTACCAGCTAAGCCACAAGGGAAGCCCAATAGCTAGGCTAATAGATTCAAAATAACTGACAGATGATTGGGATGGCAGTACATGCACATACAATGAGTCCCTGGCCTCTAAAACCCAATAAATAAATCACTTGAAAGACAGGGACTGGCTATGGAGGGCCAGGTCTCCAGGTGTCCATTCCTATCTCACACTAACACCATCCTTTCCTTAAATCATAACCAACATGTTAACATGAGCTCTGTGACGCAACACACTGGTGAATGACATCCGAGCTATAAGGGAGAGATACTGAAACATGTCTATGTCTACCATGTGCAGCAGGCCCAGGCCTCATGTCTGTTCTGTACGTTCCAGGTCAGGTACTAAGTAGGTTGCTCTCAAGGCCTTTATGCTACATCACACTTTTCAGTTCACACATTCACCCACATGTGTATGTACACATACATATCACTCAGTCTGAGAACCACTGACACTCTTGAAAGTCACTTCATTAGTTTATCCTCATAATTCACACACTTCTGCCATATGTATGTAGGTCCAGGAATAAAAGTACATTCAAAGGTGGTCTAATAAGAGTAAAGAGGTATCTTAGAAATCATCAAGATTGTGCCTGTTAGTCCTGACAGAAAGATGAATACCAAACTTGTCAAGATAAAGATGGCAGGTTACTTCAAGATTAATCACAATTCTCCCCTTTTGCAGGCAAGAACTAAAACCAGGAAGGTTGGTGGTCTGCTTAAAATTATAACTTGAGGAAAAACCTTTGTGACGGAAACTAAACTTCCTGATAAATGACTTTCTTACAGTGAATAAAAAATGAGGTGGGTGAATCACAAATGGCTCTGTTATCAATAGAAGTGTCCCTCACTCTCAGGCCCTTAATTGAATATGTAACCATTCCCTGCTAGCTGACTGTGGAACTTATCTGAATTTCCAAAGGCTGCTTCAGAAAGCACACATAATTTTCTATAATACAATAGGACTTGTGAACACAGGGATGTGTTCTGATCGGGTGTTCTCAATACCAGGGAACAGGTTGTATGTTTGCGAAGATTACTTGACCTAAAAGTTCAACATAGTTAGTCCTCTCCTCCTTGTCTGTGGGTCTCTTATCCACAGATTCAAAGAACATTGGATTGAAAATATTTGGGAAAAAAGTTCCAGAAAATTCAAAAAAGCCAAACTTGAATTTTCTGCGCAAAGGCAAAATTTGTATAGTATTTACATTGTATATACAACTATTTGCATAGCATTTACATTGCATTATATCCCTGGAGAGGGAAGTGGCAACTCACTCCAGTATTCTTGCCTGAGAAATCGCATGGACAGAGGAGTCTGGTAGGCTACAGTCCACAGGGTTGCAAACAGCTGGACCCGACTTAGCGACCAAACAACAGCAAAAACAACACATTGTATTCGGTGTTATGAGTAACCTTGGGGATGATTGAAATGATACAGGAGAATGTGTATGGGTTAAGGTAATATGCAAAAACTGCACTGTTTTATTGAAAGGACTTGAGTATCTGCAGACATTCATACCTCATGGGTGTCTTGGAACCAATCCCCATGGATATTGAGAGGAACTGTAGATTAAAGGGGTTAACTGCTAAGTGAGTGGAAAAACTTGAGGTAAATTGCTTAATTCTCTGAGACTCAATTTCTTTTCCTATAAATTCATAGTAGTAATGGGCATCTCTGGTAGCTCAGACAATAAGGAATCCACCTGCAATGCAGGAGTGAAAGTGCAAGTCGCTCAGTCGTGTCCGACTCTTTGCGACCTCGAGGACTGTAGCCTACCAGGCTCCTCCCTCCATGGGATTCTCCAGGCAAGAGTACTGGAGTGGGGTGCCATTTCCTTCTCCAGGGGATCTTCCTGACCCAGGGATCGAACCCGGGTCTCCCGCATTCCAGGCAGATGCTTTAACCTCTGAGCCACCAGGGAACCCAGGTTCAATTCTTGGGTCAGGAAGATCCCCTAGAGAAGGAAATGGCAACCCACTCCAGTATTCTAGCCCGGAGAATCCCATGGACAGAAGAATCTGGTGGGCTACAGTCCATGGGGTCACAAAGAGTCAGACGTGACTGAGTATTTTGTGCGTGTAATTTTAATAATGGTACCTACCATGAAGGATGTTGGTAAAGATTAAATGAATAAAGCTAAAGCATTTAGTTTAGTACCTGACTGTAATTTACAAGAAGCCCATACTTGGTCATTCAGATGACCAAAATACACTTCTCATATGTATTCATTCTTCATCCACACTTCTGGGATCACAGCTTTCAAAACCCCCAGAATTTTTGGTAAGCACCTTAGGAGCTGGGGTTAGGGGGAAGTGAGTAGGGCCAACCTGGTAATTAGAGGGTTGAAACTTTCAGTCCCACCCCCAACCTCCTAGAGGGGCTAGAGGTTGAATCAATCACAAATGGCCAATGTTTTAATCAATTATGCTAATGTAATGAAGTCTCCAAAAGACTGTTAAAGGAGTGGGTCCAGATGGGGAATACATGGAGAATTGGGGAGAGGGGCTCACCTGGAAAGGGCGTACCTTGCAGAGAATTAGATGTTCTAAGACCTTCAGGAGAGGGTCAGGTACATTCAAAGATTTGGGGAAAAAAGTGAATAATAATAATTATTATTAAAAATAAAGTAAATACAACTGCCATTTTTCTAAAAGCACAAAGATATCTCCTTTCTTGGGTTTATTTTTTCTAAGATTGAATTGACAGAAGTGAACACCCAAAGATGTCCATCAGAGTTCATGTCAAGAGATACACAATAATTGGTTCAAGGAAAAGATAAACAATAAAACCTTGACTATCTAAGTCACTCACAGGACCCTCCTCCCACCTAAACTATTCAGAAGGCCAAATTTTCCCAAGAGCTGAGATTTAACCCTTTAATCATCTTTTCAAACTTTTAAAAAATCAGAATGCTGCTAAAATTGACCAGAAGAATCCAGGAGAGTCTTGCTTTATCTATGAGCTAGTTGTTCAGTCCCTTGGACTGCAAGGAGATCCAACCAGTCCATCCTAAAGGAAATCAGTCCCGAATATTCATTGGAAGGACTGATGCTGAAGCTGAAACTCCAATACTTTGGCCACCTGATGCAAAGAACTGACTCATTTGAAAAGACCCTGATGCTGGGAAAGATTGATGGCAGGAGGAGAAGGGGACGACAGAGGATGAGATGGTTGGATGGCATCACCAACTCAGTGGACATGAGTTTGAGTAAACTCCGGGAGTTGGTGATGGACAGGGAGGCCTGGCATACTGCAGTCCACGGGGTTGCAAAGAGTCGGGCACGACTGAGCGACTGAACTGAACTGAGCTGAGTTGTTCACAAGGGCCTTTCAGCCTTTATTAAAACCAGGGCTTCAAAGCAATGGGCTTTATTCTATTAGTTATCACTTATAAAGAAGCCCCAAAGACGTTGCCACCTATCCCTACGTGCTCGTGATAAGTCTAGGACTTGAGACCTGGAATTAAGTGGATAATGGAAACACACTGAAATTGCTGACCTTTTGTCTACAGCCACTGAAGCAAGGCCAAGCCTGGGGAAGACTAGTTTCTCCTTGCTAGTCATTGCCCCTACTGCAAAGACAAGTATCTCCCCACGTCCACATTCCTGAAGCTGACAGACACACCAGTGCACTTTGGCAAGTCTTGCGTGCTCCTCATAAAAGGAGTTCTTTGTATGGCAACTGCAAATTTTAAAAAGGGCTCATTTCACCTGGGTGTCATGGGCTGATTATTCCTTCCTCCTTGTTTGAGCTCTGCAGACAGCCAGATCCTGCCTAGCTCCTCCTCCTTCCCTTCTTTGACAACATCAAATGCCAAAGGTGCAAAGCAAATAAATGTTAAGTAAAACACCGACACTGGTTCAGTTTAATGCTCTGCTCTGTCAACTCGCTCCACTGCCTAGCAACCGTGGTGGCTCACCCCAAGTTCATTTTCATTTTAATGTGCTCCACACAGAAAAGCCACCTAAATAGATACCCCCAGTTCTGAAGCATATAATCTCTAAACTACAGGAACGGGCGGATCATTTCCATTAGTTTCTTCTGTAGCGAAAACCACAATTTGCACCCAAAGTGTGTAATTATATTCAAATTCTGAAAGACTGCCTCGGAAACAGTTGAAATTCATAGTTTGGGGGAAAGACACTCAGGAGTAGATACCATTATGGTTTAATGTGGGAAGGGGGAGTGACAGGAATATTCCAAAACAGTAAAAAGAATTAAAAAAAAAAAAGGGGGGTGAGGACAGTATCTGAGAAAAGGTGGCTTTCAGGATTCTGGAGGTTTTATGTTCAGAGCTACTCAACTGTGAGTGACCAAGGGGAGGGGACCAGGACAAAGAAGGTGTCCCTGAGCAATACCTGAGTTGTGGCTTCAGATGGAAAACAGGCACAGGTGAGTACACAGGCCATTTCCCACCTGCTTTCAGGACATGAGACCCAACCAGGAGAGGACATGTCTCCTGGCATGGGAACCAGCCTGAATCTGAGCCCTTTCTCACACTAAGGTCTCCCATACAGAATACCTGTCAGCTACAAATTGACACTTGCCATTGAGACTTGCCATCTACCTCCACAAAGATTAAATCATGAGCTGCTACAGCTGCTGATTTCAACACTCTCTGAAAGGATTTCAGGGTGGGGAGCAGCAATGAGGCATTCTGTGCTCAGAGGAGCCTGGCGGAACAGGTCTTCAGATAGTCTGACATTCTCAGGAGCCGGTGTTACAAGTCCAGTGCTTCTATCTCCTCCCATCTAGAAAAGCATGGTGACACGTGCTTCTTGTGACTAGCAGTCATTTTCATGAGACTGGCAGAAACTTTCTGGAAAAATATGTGCTTGATCGCCTGTATTCTCCCTTTACCAAAATCACACACATACTGACCATTCCCCCAGAGTTTCTCAGAAATATCTGAGATGCTGATTCCAGGGCTGTACTCCTCATTTTGCATGCCATGCCAAGTCGCTTCAGTCCTGTCTGACTCTCTGCAACCCTATGACTTTAGTCCACCAGATTCCTCTGTCCATGGGATTCTCCAGGCAAGAAAACTGGGGTGAGTTGCTATGCCTTCCTCCAGGGGATCCTCCTGACCCAGGGCTCCTGCCTGCCAATGCAGGAGTTGTCAGAGACTTGGATTTGATCCCTGGGATGGAAAGATACCCTAGAGAGGGGCATGGCAACCCACTCCAGTATTCTTGCTTGGATAATCCCATGGACAGAGGAGCCTGGCAGGCTATGGTCCACGGGATCACAAAGAGTCAGACACAACTAAAGTGACTTAGCACACATACTCCTCGTTTTGACCCCAAATAAAACTTAACTCACAACTCTCACACTGTACATATTGTTTTAAGTCAACATACCCAAGAATCACACCTCTTAGCACAAAGCCAGATACCTATTAAAAGAATATATAGGAAACATTAATTTTTACAAAGGCCAGAAAAATCCAATGCTGTCAGAATCCATTCCTACAGGACTTCGTCTGGTTAAGGAGAAGAGGGCAACAGAGGATAAGATGATTGGATGGCATCATTGACTCAATGGACATAAATTTGAGCAAACTCTGGGAGATAGTGGAGGAGATGGAAGCCTGGCATGCTGCAGCCCATGGGGTCACAAAGAGTTGGACATGAGTTGGTGACTGAACAACAAGGGACATCAATCTGAAGCAAAGCATCTTGGGGAGATGAGAAGTCAGCCTCTATGTTGTAGAGTAAAAGACGGGTGATGGATGTCACATCATATTGCCCAGGTTCCCACATGATTCTGATACTGACTGATGCCCTTGGCTAAGACCCCACTTTGGCCATATGGGACATCAGGTGATCAGATAATCCCTAAGCTCGCTGCATTTGTTGTCTACTTCTTGAGATGATGGGCTTCCTAGGAGAGCAAAAAGGTCAAGAGCTCTGTAGTCAGAACCAGCTCTGAAGCCTGGATCTATCCCCAGCCTACTTTGGTCCTACTTAAGCTCTCTGAGTCTCATCATTTTTATTTATGAAGTGGGAGTAACCTTATTAGGGTCAAGGATTGTGAGGATTAAATGAAACCATATATATAAGGCATTGGAAGAGAGCCTGGCACACAAGAGGTGTGCATGAGATGCTGGCGTGTGATCCGAGCAACTCTTTCTCAAAACTCTAAGTAGAAATAAACCACCTGTTCTTTATAAACTCGGTTGTCATTCTGCCCCCTGCCCTGATAACGGTTAAACACAGCAGAGCATTTTAAACACAACGCAGAGCTCCTTTCTAGTACTGAAAAGGTATGTTTAAATGAAAGTGGCATTCTTTCTGTCTCAGCATGACTCTTTACTGAAGTTGGATCACGGGCTTTATAACATCACAGCGAGCCCCCCTTGTACATTATGCTGCTTCTATCAGAGGGGAAAAGAGAAAACCCGGCTGCAGCTTTGGCATAAGATAGTATCAGAGTCAAGAAAACAGAGCTATAAAATACTGGCAGACCTACGGAACTTAGACAGGTTGAAGATACACAGTGGGGTCTTTAAAGATGTACAGATTGGAGAATCATGCCATCCTAGTGCTGAGATCCATTTGGGGAGATCATTTCACTCAACCCTAGTATCGTACAAATGAGGGAAAAATGAAAAGGACAATTTTCCTCAGCTACAGTATTAACACTCAAACACACTACATGCGACACAGAAAACTATGGGTAAGAGAAAGGAGAATACAGCTTAGAAAATCAACATGTCTAAATGTCTAAGTGATAACAGATTAATACATTTTTAAAAAAATGCCATATCCAGAGTCACAGAGTCAGGGAGAAAGCAAGGAGTAAAATCTATGATCAGCACAATATCCCTTCCATAAGAATTCTGGTTCCAAATTTGGGATCTATAGTCCACTCTAAGGACTCCACCATAAAAATACACTCTCAACTTCTCTATGACCTTTGAGTCCTGGTAAGGAAATGTTTCAGAAATGACATTAGAAGAAGTTTTCCACTTCCAGATCTGAAAATAGTTGTTTAAAAAGACCTGTTTTTTCCCCTCATATAAGCTAGATTAAACACTCTAGTTTTTGATGGATATGGAGCAGTATATAGTGGTATTTAAATTCTGCACAAGTTTGCTAGAGAAGAAGGTCCAGTTCTAAATTCCCAAAATGGTCTCAGAATATTTCCTGGAGGCCTCTCCCCTTGTGCTTCACTGAGCTTCTAAACCATTTGCTATAATTTGTTATTCTAGGCTAAAATTCGCCAGCATAGATTTATACCTAAGAAGACAGTTACCAAGAGGAGCAAGATGACCCCACGTGCTATCTTCTTTTAGTGCCATAAACAAGGAAGTACATGGTAAGATTTTTCTCCTATTTCCCTTTCCTTGCCTTGGAGGCAGAAAGTGTTGCTACAGATAAGAAATGAAGAAAGCCAGTACTTACATGTTGTTAACTTCAATCTACCAACCTGCAAATAGTCAACACTGAAGCTGGATTTTATGCAAAGAATTGAAAGAGTATTATCATTAATCTATTCCCATAACATGTTTCATCTGTACACAGAAATTAAGGAAAGCACAACTTGTTTAATTTTTCATACGATTCTGTGATACGTGTACGGTAAGTATTATTAATGCTATTCCCAGTTAAAAGATGAAAATACTGAGTCTTAATCAAGTCAACTGACTTATCGAAGGCTCCCAAGCGACAGGCAAAGACTGAGACCTATTTCCTCCAACTCTAATCTTGTAGTGACTGTTCCCAAACCCACCTAACAGTACCCTGCACCTCAGAAGTGCATCATCATCTACCTGTCAACCTTATTAGCACACGTTCTCAAAATCATTTTTCAGAAATACATGAATACAAAAAGAAAATTCATTCCCTTTCCCCAAAGAGGTGAATATGTTGCTTGGGATTTATATCAGCAAGGGCATAATAACTGCAACATATTTTCTCAATTGTCTCCCATGAAATATACAGTTTCCTTCATGTGAATTTAAAATACAGTTTCATGAAAGAAATTCAATGCAAAAACACCGAAATTGACATAGTTTTAAATGGACATACTTTTTTCCAAATATTCATAAAAGTATTCATACTTATTAAATTCATTTCTTCTTCACTGAAGGGTGAGGTGTGCAAACAGTTGGCAATATGTGTCTTGAGAGAGGAAAAGAGTGAGTCACCATAGCTGATTAAAGGGAGTCCCTGGAAGAGAAGGGGTGTCAGGCCTGGATGGCAGCTGGTCTCAGCAGAGAGCCCTGGAGGGTGGGCACTGAAGTCTGTCTACAGAGCATGTGTCTGGAGTCAGGCAGGATCAGCCAGTGTGCACAATCAAGGTGGAGGCTCCGTCACACGAAACAAAGAGAAAAGCAAACACAAGTTTCACTAAAGTCACTGGTGTTGCTGTCTCCATATATGTAAGTAGGATTCTTCCCAAGGAGGTTCCATCTTATCAGTTTTGTAAATCGCTACCATTGTCATCGAAGATTTACTTTTCCCATTGTAAAAGTCTGACTTCCCCGGAGATGCTCTGCACAGTACATGTTTACTTTACAATAACTGGATCCTGGGGGTGGGGAAGGAGGAGTACTATGAGCTGACCTGTATGCCCCACAACATTCATATGTTGAAGCCTAGACCTCCAGGACTTCAGATCATGACTATATTTGGAGGAAGGGCCTTTAAAGGGGTACATGCATACATGCATGCACTCTTGGTCATGTCTGACTCTTCACGACCCCATGGACTGTAGCCCACCCGGATCCTCTGTCCATGGGATTCTGCAGGCAAGAATACTGGACTGGGTTTCCACTTTCTTCTCCAGGGGATCTTTCCCACCCAGGGATTGAACATTTGTCTCTTGAGTCTCCTGCAATGGCAGGAGACTTCTTTACTGCTGAACCACCTGGGAAGCTCATTTAAAGGGGGTGATTAACTTAAAATGGGGCTCTGAGTGAAACTTAATCCACTCTGACCAGTATCCTTATCAGCAGAGGAAATTCGGACACACAAGGAAACATCAGAGATGAGTGAACACGGAGGACAGACCCCGGAGGGGACTCAGCAAGAAGGCGGCCGTCTGCAAGCCAAGGAGAGAGGCCTCAGAAATCAAGTCTGCCAAAACCAAAAGGTTGGACTTCTAGCCTCCAGATCTGTGAGAAAATACATTTCTGTTGTTTAAGCTACCCAGTCTATGATTTTTTTTTTATGGCGGCCCTAACAAAATAATATAAGAAAGGAAGTATGATTACGTTCAAGTTTTATCTTAAGAAATTTGCCTCTCTCCCTGATTACACAGGGTTCTAGTGAAAAAAGCTTTCTGAGGTCTGATCAATTCACTCATTAAAATGTAAAGCACAATATGTTATGTCTTCCAGACAACAAAACAATAAAGATCTTACTACTGAATTTCAGCCATCAGCCAGTTCGGTAAAGGGTTTATTTTTCCTGAAAAGGAACTGTTCCAATTTCCTCTTCTCTTTTCCTTAGGATATGGCAGCCCTCACCTCCATAGCCCACTCCGACAAAGATTTATATTAAAAGTCCTAAAGAAATATACACTAGGATAGTATAATCCTCCTACACTGGCCTTTCAAGAACAATTTAATCTCCAGAGCAACCACTTGCCAGCAAACTTTAGAGACACCAAACAAAGCATCTAGAGAAGAGAGAGAAAGAGAAGCCAATTTAATTAATTCATCACTAAGGCCAAAGACATATAAATCTTACCATTTTATCTGTCAACCAACACTCTGAATTATTCAGCAATCTGAATCCCAAGAAGGGAGGGAGAAAGAAAATGGTTAGAAAGCAGCTGGCTGAGCAATAGAAAGTGCTAAACAGATCAGAGCAAAACAAGCCCCAAGTCTGGAAAAACTTCAGAGATCGAACTGTGTGACAATGAATGAGAAGCATCATTTCCTACAAGAAAGACTCCTGGCTAATGGATCACAAGGGAGACTACTACCACCACCTTTGCTAAGATGATTCAAAGAGGACTTACCTACACACACAGACACACACACAGAGACACACACACAGACAGACACACACAGACAGAGACACACAGACACAGAGACACACACACAGAAACGCAGAGACACACAGACACACACACAGACAGACATACACACAGAGACACACACACAGACAGACAGACACACAGACAGAGACACACAGACACAGAGACACACACACAGAAACACACAGACACACAGACACACACACAGACACAGACACACACACAGAGACACACACACAAAGACACACACAGACATACACACACACAGAGACACACAGACACACACACACACAGAGACACACACAGACACACACAGACACAGAGATACACACACAGAAACACACACAGACACAGAGACACACACAGACACACAGACAGACAGACACACACAAACACACAGAGGTTTCTGGTCAAGAGGCTTTCTTCTAATACCTTGCGGTGTATTTTTTTCTTTTACAAAAAAACTGAGTTTTATGCCCCCAAATGCCTAAAGAGCCAGAAAGCTCTGCTATTTTGTGGAAAGCAAAGTAGAAGTCACATATTAAGTACACCTAGGCTCCTAAGAGCACACTTTTTTTAAACTGTAAGTACTGAGACACTTTTAAGTGGAGGCGCATTGGACTTCTTAAAGGTGGGAGAGAGGGAAAAGACACATAAAACTATACGTCCCATGCACGCTCAGTCGCTAGGTCGTATCCCACTCTTTGCAGCCTCATGGAAGCCAGCCTGCCTGGGTCCTCTGTCCATGGGATTTTCCAGGCAAGAATACCGAAGTGAATGGCCATTTCCTTCTCCAGTTATATGTCCCATAGCACTAAATTACCTAGGAGCTTCAACAAGCATGACATAGAAGTGTGAAAATAAAGATGAGAAAGAAAAATACCTGAAGGGATATTTTGAATAACAGAATACTGTAAATTTGCATTTCACAAGGGATGTGTAGATTTCATACTAGTTAATTTGGTTGGGTATCTGGATCCTTGTCCCATCCCTCCTATTTTTGAAATTTATACAAGCATTTATCTTTCACAGATGATCCAAATACTTCTGAAATTATTCCATGCTGAACAATACAATGTCATATTTAGTTTTCTATCCTTAGCAGGTTACACACAGCCTAGCACATAGTAAATACCCAATAAATGTTAGTTCAGTAGAAGACAGCACGTAAGGAAGCAACAAGCCTCAGAGAAGGGACTGAGTAATGGGTGAAAGCTTACTAGACTCCAAGTGAGAAGAGAGTTCATTCTATTCAGAGACACAATTTTCACCTAAAACTATTTTGCATACTCCAGCAGGGGTGAGCTTCTTAGTCTTCCCAGCTTATAAAGGAGCTCAGCCCACTCTAGGCTGCCCTGGGATCAAGATTTTAGGCAAAATCTATACATAGTAAATTTTTTAAAGAACAGAATCAAACCTGGGTAGACGATCAGCTGTTTGGAGGATTTCTCTTTCTTCCATCTGTTTTTGTGTGAGTTTCACTATAGGATAGGAGGTTTTAGACAAAGGGGGTGCTCATTAACAGGGCAGATCTGAGGACCTCCAGCTTCTCAGGAAATGGACAAAGGGAACAAGGGTAGAATAAAAAAAAAATAAAAGAAAGAAAAAAAACATCTCCTTGAGTCCAGAGACCATTATTGGACTCAAGGTCCTAGTATTCATTTATACCAGAATGAAGGACATTCACTTCCTCACAGACAGTAGAAACGGCTGCTTTTAACTCTGGAATCAGGTTGGAGGAAACTGTGAGTAACAACCATTAGCCTCCTACCACCTCCATCCAAAACATTTTTGAAAACAACTGCTGATAGCTAAGGCTTTGTCTTGGATGAGGGGGAAAGCAAGGGTACTCCAAGTAAGAATGAGGGACATTAAGGAAGCACTGAGGGGTCTTCTGGTGCTTTCAGGCAGAAGAGGGCACAGCTTAGACATGGGATTGAAGCCAGAGTTTGGGGTGTCTTGTTGCTTACTGCTTCTCTTCATTTCAAGTCCCAAAATATGAATTAAACATGCAAGGAGCCTGCCTAATATAGATGCATCCAGTCTTCAAGCCCAGATCAATGGGATGGGACTTCAGGATTGAAAGGAGATATATAAAGAGTTGATTTTGTGAGCTTCCTTGTCTTCAGTCATGCTAGATTCTTAAGTTCACTGCATTCTACAGCTCTGATGGGAACTGAGGACCTTTTCTAGGATCTCTACTCATTTACTTACTTGGTTCTCCTTTTTCTGGGGCGCCAAATCTTATCAGATGTAGGTTAATGAGAAAGTAGACTGGGAACCAGTTAAGAAGATTTAGAGAGTCCTGAGCAACCAATCAGGGAAGAAATCAAGTAAACAGAGAAGAGTTGTGCTTAACCTGTGCTGGGCTCAACTCCTCTAGGCCCCTCAGCTGACTGAGAGAGGAAGGGGGCAGAGCCAAGGGGACAGGAAGAGATTGACAGATTTAAGAATCCCAGGGAAGTACTGCACATTCCCTCACTTAATTACTTGCTGCTTTTAACTGTTTATATCCCGAACAGAAAGTATAGAGACCCTGCTAGCCTATATAACCTCTAACAAATGCATATCTTCATCTCCCTGCTGATAATTTACACTAATTAGCAAAATTTAGCTAATTATCGCTGAGCATTTCCGTGTTTAATCATGGCTATTAGTAATAGTCTGTCTGGCTTCCTCCATCTCCCACCCCTCTCTTTTCCTTTCTCACCCTTTACAATCCCACCCCCCCACTGCCAGTCCCTCTCCTCCTTAGAAACTGAGTTTTTATTTCCATGAAATTGCTTTTGCCTTTTTGGTGACTGTGGCTCTTTCCTCTCCTATGTTTTTTTTTTTTTTTTTTTCTTTTCTGAAAGCCTACACCAAAACCCAGCAGGAATTACAGAGAAAACAGCAACCAGATCAAGATCAAGCATTCCCTCCTCCCCACCACCTCCTCTCCACCAACCAGGACAAGCTCTGAGCCGCTTGAGGACTCCATCAAATAAAATGTAAAGAAAGAATCAGAGCGAGAGGACGTGCTGGCATTTTCTCCATGTGCTTCCACTTAACACTACAGCCAGCACTGTACAGAGCAGGAACCCAGGGCCTGGAGGCGGTGGGAAGAACGGACGTTCCCAGTGGGGTCTGGATGTGACAGGTCTTCAAAATACACGCTAGGGCAGGGGACCTCCAGGGCGGTTCGCTCTCGCTGCTCCCCAAAGGGCTGCTCCTGCAGGTGGGCTCTGTGATCCCTGGTCTCCTCGCCGTCAGAGTGGAGTGCATAGTACACAAATAACGAAGCTCTCGTCTTCAGAACAGTTTACTACAGCAAGCGCCACCCTCCGCGGCAGACATCACCCTCTCTCTTCAGAGGTAGCCTGCTCAAAGCTGAGTTGTCATTTTAAGAGCCAGAGATCTCCTCTTTCACTCGCTATGCAAGGAGGGTCGTTTAGAGCAAAACACATCACACTTGCATGGTGTGAACAAGCCCACCCATACTACCCTTAGTGGAAACAAATTCCCATCAGAGGGAGATTGAAGTGGCAACAGTTTACACTTCGGTAAATTATAAATGGACTTTGCCTTATCTTATGCATTGCCTCCTCCTAGGTAGTTAGCAATATTAGGGGTACAATTTTCATCATAGCTGCTCTCTCCATCTGACATGTGGACAAACTTAAAGCTGTGCACATGAACAGTTTAATAACCACTGGTTATTAAAAAAAATATTTTCTGCCTCTCTACACTCAGCTACTTTCCCCCACTCCCCAACCTTAACCACTTTATAGCAGTTCAATCAACTTCAGGCTGAAGACATAAGGATTCCTGCTGCCTGCTATTTTCCCAGGACTAGTTCTCCAACAAGATCAGAGAGAAGAAGGGTAAAAACAAGGTGAATGAATGGATTCTCAAAAGTGCAGCACTAGGGACTTATCTGATAAGTTGCCTGCCATCTGTTGGGTGAAGGAAGCAGAGGGTTCCAAAGAGGAGAATACCAGTGCTTGTGCAGCCCTGAATAAGCAAGCCAGCCCAGGTGGGGAGGACCCATTAGAGAAAATGGGAATGGGGCAGAAAACACCAGCTTATAGGGGAAATTGGGCATTTTCTTCCCTCATGCACATGCGATGCTTTTCATGATTTTCAATCCATTTTTTTTTCATATTCTTTTCCCACCCTTAACATTACCTGAAAGGCGAGTGGGTTACAGAATTGCTATGCCCCATTAAAAGGATAAAGAGCAGAGAGACCCACCGTGCCCTCCTCGAAGGGAAACAGGGGAGCGATAGATAGAAATAGGCACTGAGTGATGCTTGCTGCCATGGAAATGGTGCTCGTGCTGAGAGTGAGACCCCGGCGAGGAGGAGGAGGAGGCTACATTAGAGGAACTCCACACAGAGCTGACGATACATCCCCAGAAAAGGGACCAGATCCCAAGCGTCCAGGCCGGCCGGCGAGGAGGGTTCCGTCTCGCGTGGATTCTCAGGTGCATGGTCAACGCACAGGACCACCACGGATGGGCAGTTTGAATTCCAGCCAGTGAGGAATAATTAAGTTCATGATGCCCAGGGGCCCATCATAGCAGGAGGAATACTCGCCCGGATTTTGGAAAACAGGGAAGGAATAAGCGTTTTCAAGACAGATGATGGGGGGAAAAACTACTTAAAAGAAAAAAACAAACATATAAGGCAAAAGCTCCCCTTTCTTGGAGCTGAAATTTACGATGCCGAAATACACCCAGGTATAGCAACCCTCCTAGGGAGCCCCGGAATGCCACACATGTCAGGGGAGGCCCTTCGCAGCTCCTCCTGGTCTCCGCGGGGCACCTCGGGTCGGATGACTTAACTGCACACTCCGGGAAGCCACACGGAGGGAAGGTGGAAATGAAGGAAGAAGAGGAGACGGCAGGAGACCCAAGTAGGTTCAGCTTAGTTTATCCCAACATCCGAGCAGTTTGAACATTTTTTTCCCCCAACTTGGCGAGCGATGCAATGCAGAACTCCCAGGAAAAGGAGGGCTGCAGATGCTGAGAGTTCTTCGCGGGGTCCTCGGAGACTCGGTGGAAGGGCTCCGGGAGGCGGAGGCTGTGAACCCTGCGAGTTCTGGAAGAGCGCCACGGAGCAGCCGCCTGCGGGCCGGGTGTCTCAACGGGATGAAAAGGCAACAGCCACCGGAGGAAGATAGGAACAAGAACGACCGGAGAGAGAGAGAAGAGGAGGAGGAGGAGGAACCCAGCGCGGAGCGGCCACCCAAACCGACGTGGCCCGGGCGCAGAGAGGCGGGGCGGGAGAGCCGCGAAGGCGCCCGAGGAGGTGCCCGGCGGGCGGCCGAGTTGGCCGGGAGGCGGGCGGGCGCCTGCAAAGCGCGCGGAACCGGGAGGCACAGGTGAAGCGAAGCGAGGAGTTGGGGCGCCAGATTCACGAATGGGCAAGTCGTATGCAAATAGCGCACTCCCGAGAGCAAATCAGGGCAGCCCGAGCGCTCGGCCGAGGGACTGGCTGGCTCGGAGGGAGGAGGGGCCCGAGCGCCCCGGAATCCCGGCCCTCCCCATTCAAGTGCACGCTGGTCTACCCCCCGCGCGAGCTACGCGCGCGCACCAACACCCTGCCTGCTGACGCTCGGCTCCCTACCGGAGGAGTGAGCACAAGCGTGTGTGTGTGTGTGTGTGTGTGTGCGCGCCCTGCGCCTTTTGATCGCCGGATCCCTGCTCCTCTCCCAGGCATATTAAGCCAAACTCCGGCAATTGGAAAGGAAACAAACAAACAAAAAACTGCAGGCGAGAGCGAAGGCTGAAGTCGCCCCAGATAGAAATAAAAATCAACCCCTTGAGTCAGCAGGAGCGCCAGAGCGGCTTGCACGCGGTAGTGCCCGAGCGCGCGCGCGCTCCCCCTGGCCTGGTGGTCAGCATCGCGGGGCCACTCTCCGGGGGCGTGCCTCTTTGGGGGCGAAGGGGATACGAGCCCAACCGAGGGGCGAATGGCGGCAGCGCGTCCTGGTTCTCGAAGGTGAAGGCGGCGAGATGGACCCCAGGAGGGTGAGAGGTTTGATGCGCTCCCCCGGGGGAGGCCCTTGGAGAAGGTAGCTCCCACCCCTGGTGGGCAGGATGTTCTGGGAATTCAGGACCCAGGGGTTGGCTGGTCCAAGAACTTCAGAAGAGGTGAGGGCTGAGTCGGCTGGCGAAAGAGTGGCTGGTCTGGCCTGCCCTGGCCTTAGAGGCACGCGGCCCCCGGAGAGTAGAGCCTCCGGGCCTCCAGGATTCTGGGCACGAAAAGAGTGCGGCTTTTACATCCAGGCTGAACCTGCAGGGGACAGCGGAGAGGCAGGAAGAAGCTTGGCGGGCCCGCGGTGGCCATCTGTTACTCCAGGAGGAAGCAGACCAGAGCTCGGCCAGCAAACGGTGATGTTCTGGACGAGGCAGCCTCCATCCCACCCCTCACCCCCCAACTTCTCACTACGCTGTTGAGCCAACAGCGTGATACAGAAACCCGACAGCCTCCTGGACTCCCGGGTCTTGCTGTTGCTGCCTCTGACTCCCTCCTTTCCAGTCCCCTTAGTTATAAAAGCACAGTATATTTGGGGGTGGGGCGGGGATGGAGAAGTAAGGAAATAATACTTGCTGGTTAAATCACATCATATATACTACAGGACACTTGCTGGTTAAATCATGTCTATATGTCTTCAGTTCTGTTCAGTTGCTCAGTCGTGTCTGACTCTTTGCCACCCCGAGGACTGCAGCACGCCAGGCCTCACTGGTCCATCACCAACTCCTGGAGCTTGCTCAAACTCATGTCCATCGAGTCGGTGATGCCATCCAACCATCTCATCCTCTGTCGTCCCCTTCTCCTCCTGCCTTCAATCTTTCCCAGCATCAGGGTCTTTTCCAGTGAGTCAGTTCTTCACATCAGGGGGCCAAAGTACTGGAGCTTCAGCTTCAGCATCAGTCCTTCCAATGAAATTCGGGACTCATTTCCTTTAGGATGGACTAGTTGGATCTCCTTGCAGTTCAAGGGACTCTCAAGAGTCTTCTCCAACACCACAGTTCAAAAGCATCAATTCTTCAACGCTTGATTATATATATTTATATACAGGCTTCCCAGGTGGCGCTAGTATTAAAGAACCTACCTGTGAATGCAGGAGACATAAGTTGCGTGAGTTTGATCCCTGGGTCAGGAAGATTCCCTGAAGGAGGGCATGGCAACCCACTCCAGTATTCTTGCCTGAAGAATTCCATGGACAGAGGAGCCTGGCAGGTTATATAGTCCATGCAGTCACAAAGAGTTGGACACGACTGAAGCGACTGAGTATGCATATATATATATGTGTGTGTGTGTGTGTGTGTTTGTGTATATATATATATAGATAGCGAGAGAGACATGCACACACACACACACTCAGCACTTAGGCAGCATTTCTTTTTTAAAAAGTTTATAGCACCTATCATACTCCTGCTCTCAAGAGACATCTCAGGCCTCCTGACTGAGAATAAGAGATTAAGACAGTCCTATTCATTCTTGGGGCACCTTGAAGAGATGTTGAATAAGTTAGCATTATCTGTCTCTAACATAAAGATATCAAAGCTAGAAATGATTTGCCTTCAAGGTCAAGTATCAAGTCCCTTTGAGACTTTATGATGGTGACTTGGTGCTCTGGTTAGGAAATTGGTGTTCTCCTGAAGATCCCTGCTGCCTGCAGTAAATGGTGCACAGTCATCCCAGCTGCTCTGGCTCTTGGCTGTAAGGGTGATTCAAGATCCACAGCCTCCGATGGGATGGCCCTCATTTGTGATTTTACATGCCTTTGGGTTGTGGCCCATCAACATAATGTTTTAAACTAGCAACGTGTACTCAACAATAGCACAATAAGAGAGAGGGGTGATTGATGGAGACCTGATTTACACCCTGATTAAGACCTGATTTCTTTCTCTGTAAAATGGGAATAGTTCCTCCTCCCCTTATAAGGTTCTTGGGAATATTAAATAAGATAATGCATATACAGCATGTGGCATAGCAGTAAAGAGTGGTAGTAATTTTTGTTTAATAGAAAAATAAGCTAAAACTCCAAAAAGTTTAAGTACATGTTTAGGGTCTCAGGCAACTATTACGACAAAAGTGAAAAAAAATACATATTAATATCCTAGGCATCCTCCATTAACGCAGATGATAATTCCCATTCAATCCAACCACTCCTTGATGTCCTCCTCCAGATGGAATCTCACGGCGCTTTGGATTTAGTCTCTGTATCATGGCCTTAAAGAGACCTAGATGACCTGGCTTATACCTAGTTCTCCAACTCCATCTTCTTCCAGATGACCTCTTACTCTCTACCCCGCCGTCTCCTGGAGCTGCTTTTTGCTCTTGAGTGTGCAAAGCTCCTTCCCAACTCAAGGCCTTTAAACATGCTGGGCCCTCTTCTCTGGAACACTCTTCCCTAAGATTTTCATCTGATTTTCATTGCAGATGTGACCTCCTCAGAAGCCCTCTCTGACCCTCATCTAAAGTAAGCTACAACCCCCCCCAAAGGTACTTTAACCCATGACCATGTTCTGTTTTCTTCAAAGCACTCCACTTTCTGAAATTATTTTATTTATATTTGTTCATGGTCTGTCTCTTTAAAAAGCCTGACAGTTCCCTGGATGTTGAACCTTTGCCTTGGTCTCCCCTATGTTTTCTGTGTGCGCAAGAGTGCGTAGCACAGAGTAGAAGCTCAGTAAACCTTTGCTGAATTAATGCATCCAAGGGATCAATTTCCAACCTCATGTGGTGTGGTTTAGTGGCTAAGTTGTGTCTGACTCTTGCAACCCCATGGCCTTGTAGCCCACTAGGCTTCTCTGTCCATGGGATTTCCCAGGCAAGAATACTGGAGTGGGTTGCCGTTCCCTTCTCCACGGGATCTTCCTAATCCAGAGATTGAACTCATGTCTCCTGGGTCACAGTGGGATTCTTTACCAGCTGAGACACCAGGGAAGCCCTTCCAACCTTATATGCATGTATTTTTATATACCACTTATTCCACTGACATACTTATCTGGCTCTAGTGACACTGACCCCCAGAGACACATATTTGCAGAGATCATGAGTTGACTACCTATCCACTTAATGCTTTTCTTCTTTTCTGAATTGGCATTGAGTATTGGAGACTGTATTTTTTTCCCTTAATCCCAAGGAAGGATGGGAAGTTTAGATGGACCTTCCAATTAATTCTCTGCTAGGCAACAAAGTGCAAAATAAATCCTTAATGCAGTACAAAACCTGGAAATGCCACTGGTGCATAACAGCTGGAACTATTCATTTGACTTGTCATACTTATCATTTATTTATTTACTTTTCACAAAATGTCAAAAGAAGTATCTGTGAATTCTGGTAAGGCTGATTCCACTTGGGGACCGAGTAGAACACAGAGAAGATCTATCAGAGGCCAAATGCAAGACTGGTTTATTGTTCTTCTTTCTCTTTCAAGTGGCAATCCACAATTATCCTGATAAAAAGCAATGTCCTCCTCCAATTTAACACATTGTTGAAAATTTTTTTTCATTTCCTTTCTCTCCTTCTTCTCTCTTCCTCTAGTTAACACATTCCTACTTAGACGTCTTTTCTAATTCACGTCATTCTCAGGTCTATTAGAATTTACACGGAGAGTGCATGTTCAGTCACTCAGTCGTGTCCGACTCTTTGCGATCCCATGGGCTGTAGCCCATCATGGTTCAGTGGTTCCCCTGTCCATGGAATTTTCCAGGCAAGAATACTAGACTGGGTTGCCACTTCCTTATCCAGAGGATCTTCCTGACCCAGGGATCGAACCTGCGTCTCCTGCATCGGTAGGTGGATTCTTTACCAACGGCGCCACCTGGGAAGCCCCGGGTTTATATTAGGCTGATCTATTAAGTTGGTTGCTGTTGTTTAGATTTTTAGCTCCAGGGACAACCCCTAGATACTGCCTGCATCTGCAGTTCTGGTTAAAGGGATTTGTCTTCACCTGGACCACCACCAAAGACTCCCCTCTTTCCCTCTGAGTTATCTTTTCTAGTGGGTCCTTTGAGTGAGAACACTTAGGAATGAAGCATGCAGCTACATGAAGATGAGAGTCTGTTTTTAAGATAGAGAGAGAGAGAAATAGATTTAGAAACGTTATGCTCACCACAGATTTAAAGTTGAAAAGTATAAATAATTTCACAGGAACAACCACGCTTAGCTCCACTTGGATAAACCGCCATGGCATCCTAACCAGACTTTTTGGAACCTTAAGTTTCTGAATGAAATGCAGCTTTTTTTTTTTTTTTTAAAAAGGCCTGTGGCTGGATTTGCCTGGGTTAATATCTCAGTTTCTCTATTATTTCAGGCTGCAGAATTTAGCACTATAGATTTCTCCCCCCCCATTTTAATCTCCCCCTTCCTCTCCTCCCCGCCTCCAAAAAAAGACTGTCCCAAGATAATATGCGAGAATCCTGATCCATCTGACACTCTTTGTCTTGCTTTGGTGTGTGCATGCGTACCTGTGCAGTCTCTCGGTCATGTCTGACTCTTTGTGACCCCATGGACTGCAGCGCACCAGGCTCCTCTGTCCATGGATTTCCCAGGCAAGAATACTGGAGTAGGGTGCCATTTCCTCCTCCAGGGGATCTTCCCGACCCAGGGATCGAACCTGCGTCTCCTGCATTGGCAGGCAAGTTCTTTTACCACTGAGCCACCTGGTGGAAACCTCAGCTATGCAGTACTCTGGGGAATTTTCTGGCTCCTAAAATACATCCCACGAAAGTACTTAATGGTGTCAGGTGCCAGGAATCTAACGCACTGCTGCCCTGTCAGTCTCTCACAAGACATTCTCTCTGCACCTGCACACGCCTTTTCTCGCTTTGCAGAGCCTCCAGCTTTCCACTTTGCTGCTGGCGAGAGACGCCCATCCAGTTGTTGGCTGCAGGTCCAGCTGATCTGACGGCACAGACACAGAAAGCAGTGGGGCAGTCTGTTTCTCTGTGAGCCCTAAACTCTGGCAAGGACCCTTTTTCTCCCCAAATATACAGAGTAGAAATCCTTACATTTCTCTTGAAACACAGTTCCAAATAGTAAGTTTAGGGAAGAGGGAAAAACAAAAACTAAACTCTCATAATGTGAAATGAAATCCAAGTCCTGAAAAAATACAGGTGACTGTTAACATGGCTATAAATATAGCCAAGGGTTCCATAAAACAGTCGAACTTTGCTTTATTATATGTCAGTGGGTTTATTTATAGCCACATAATTCATCCTTCTGCTCATTTATTTAAGAAAGCCATCCTGCAAAAAAGCAGGTTTTGATTATATTTTATATTTGGGAGTATAAAAGAGAAGCTTTATTCGTTTAAGTATCATTCCTACATGTATTTTGATTTAAAGAAAAACAAAGACAACGGCATCCTTGTATAATTTTATCATTTAGAGAATATGTTGCTTCTGTTCCTTTAATTTATCCTTCACACAAACATCCATAGTTGTTCTCTTGTCCTCCTTGTGGCTGAAATTGGGATATCAGGAGTCTGGATGTAGAGAAAAATCTCTCTAGGAAATTTTCCAAATCTGTTGATCAATGGCTCTGGGTTATCTGTTTTGTTGGAATTTTACACATTTCTTTAAAGAAAAGAAAATACATATATAAAATGTTCCTATATAAACTTTAGCCAGCTTCCTCGGAAATCCAAGTGAAATTATTTTCTCATAGAAACAACCTTCCTTTTAATCGAGGACGGGATTCAGTTAGTTAGTCATAAAGAAATCGGGGCATTTAAACTCCCGTTAGTCTTCTCTAAACTTACATCAGCTATCAGAGATCATGTACATCTTAATCCAGTTTTAATGATTCAAACAAAGTGAATTATTGTTATATAATAACAGAAGTAATAACACCATTTGTATGTTTATAGGGAAATTATCAAATCAAATATTTAGAAGACACTTTGAGAGTGTGCATACTGATTTTGATCAGGGGCTCTGGTGCCTTAACTGCCTAGGTTCAACGTCTTGATTTTGCTTTCTAGCTGTTGTGAAAAATGTTGGCAAGGTCCTTAGCCCTTCTTTATCACAGCTTCTCCCTCTGTGAAATGGGAATAATCATGTTATCTAACAAAAAGCCTTGCTGTGAGGATTTAGAAAGGTATTACATGTAAAGTGTGTATAAACAATGCCTGGCACTGTGTGTATAAACAGTAAAGGGTCAATAAATGTGAGTGTGAAAATAATGGTCTTTTTCTCCAGCTGACTCCTTGAAATACATCTCTGCAGATGGTTTTTTTCTTTTCATTGACAAATCTCAAGAGGACTTAGCAAACAAAGTTCCCCTTGCAACTCCCAAATGTAGAATGGAAAGTTACTCCCCTGTGTTACCTGACTCACTGGATTCTTTTTGCCCATATAGTTTGCAGAATGGGGAGCAGCTTAATCATACTCTTCTCACAAACATCTTTCAACTCCAAAACAATAAAGCTCACCATGGCCCCAGAATCAGATAATATGGAGTGCCAGAACCCAGCCCCATTTCATCAGTAATCATTTTCCAACATAACGGTGGAATTCACACAGCTTCAGTCTACTTTGGGATATGGAAGGTCTCTCGGGCTACTTTTCTGTCTCATCTCTTAATTTTCTCACCTGTTTTTCTCAAATAAACAATAAGTTTCAATTATTTAGCCTTCTTGCTAAAAAGCATGGCTTCTAAATCCTTTAATAATTTCCATTGGATTTACCTGGCATTTTACCATAATTCAGTATTTTTTTAAAATTACTAAGAATGTACCTCTGAAGTAGGTTCTACTTAGTATTTTGTTGTATTCTTGTGCTTAGATGCTCAGTCGTGTCCAACTCACTGTGACCCCATGGACTGTAGCCCACCAGGCTCCTCTGTCCATGGGATTTTTTTCAGCCAAGAATACTAGACTGAGTTGCTATTTCCTCCTCCAGAGGATCATGGCGGCCCAGGGATTGAATTCATGTCTCCTGTGTCTCCTGCATTGGCAGGCAGAGAATGAGATGGTTGGATGGCATCATCGACTCGATGGACGTGGGTTTGGGTGGACTCCAGGAGTCGATGATGGACAGGGAGGCCTGGCGTGCTGCGGTTCATGGGGTCGCAAAGAGTCAGACACGACTGAGGGACTGAACTGACTGAACTATTCTTCTGTATTGTTTGTTTATGCCTTTATTCTAGCACTTAGCATATTGTATATGGGAAGCTGAACATAGAGATGGGACTGATGGTTTGTTTTGTTTTTGATGGCTTTTTCCCTTGCTAGATTATAAGCTTCTTAAGGTTTTAAATCTTCTCTTTTCCATCCCAGGCCCCTGAACTCCATCTGGTTCCTTGCACATAGTTACAGTATACTTCACGTTCAGGAAATACATGCACTCAAATAACTGGAGTCAGCTTCAACATCAGTCCTTCCAGTGAACACCCAGGGCTGATCTCCTTCAGAATAGACTAGTTGGATCTCCTTGCAGTGCAAGCGACGCTCAAGAGTCTTCTTCAACACCACAGTTCAAAAGCATCAATTCTTCAGCACTCAGCCTTCTTCACAGTCCAACTCTCACATCCATACATGACCACAGGAAAAACCATGGCCTTGACTAGACGGACCTTTGTTGGCAAAGTAATGTCTCTGCTTTTGAATATGCTATCTAGGTTGGTCATAACTTTCCTTTCAAGGAGTAAGCGTCTTTTAATTTCATGGCTGCAGTCACCATCTGTAGTGATTTTGGAGCCCAGAAAAATAAAGTCTGACACTGTTTCCGCTGTTTCCCCATCTATTTCCCATGAAGTGATTGGACCGGATGCCATGATCTTCATTTTCTGAATGTTGAGCTTTAAGCCAACTTCTTCACTGTCCTCTTTCACTTTCATCAAGAGGCTTTTTAGTTCCTCTTCACTTTCTGCCATAAGGGTGGTGTCATCTGCATATTTGAGGTTATTGATATTTCTCCCAGCAATCTTGATTCCAGCTTGTGTTTCCTCCAGCCCAGCATTTCTCATGATGTACTCTGCATAGAAGTTAAATAAGCAGGGTGACAATATACAGCCTTGATGTACTCCTTTTCCTATTTGGAACCAGTCTGTTGTTCCACGAATAGAGAATGGAGTTAACCCGCTGTGGGGGGAAAGGGGACTCTGAGGAGGGATTCATATACAAGGTGACAGGTGACCTTAGTGTCAAAGGACTAGAGTTCAAATCCTGATCCACTCACTGTGACCTCAAAGCAGTTATTTTAAACTCACTGAGCCTATTTCCTAAATAGTATAAACATGAATACATCAAAACTCATAGGATTGTTTTAAGGGGTAAATGAGAAGATATATTTGAAAGGAACACTGTAAATGCTTAGGTTAACTATTACCATGAACTATGGTATCGTGGTACCATGAGGATGGTGAGGCCTTGAATGATTTCAAATAGGCAGAGAAGCAGAAATGTCAATGTAAGGAGATTAGTAGTGTTGGGTTGAATCAACCACAGAGGGCTTCCTGGAGGGGGCAAGTTTTAAGCTTAGCTTTCTCTTGTCAGTTAGATTGCTAAATCTTGAAAATCTCAGAAAGGCATCAGCTGTTTACTTCAAACAAACAAACAAAAAACAGGTCATGGGAAAAGGGAAGGGAAGAGGAAAGGAGAGGAGAGGAGAGGAGGAGAAACTTACATATTGGAAACCATGTTTTTCATCTCAAATGACCGGGCTGGGTTATTCAGAGTTGTCAAATAAATACCATATAAATAAAAAGTTACATTGCAGCACAGCCAGGAGTTTTCCTTTGTTCAATTTCTCCGGCACACTTACTTTTCAGATACTAAAATACTCATTTGGATCCAATTCATAAGACTATCATTTAGTCCTAGGAACGCTATAGTTTAAGCATCCATCTTATACAAGCATCTGTCTCACAATTCCATGAAGAGTATATCTTCTAAGACAGAGGGACAGAGATATAAAATAACTGGCCATTTTCTTTTTGATATCATGCAGTCTTACATCCAGTTAACAGAGAAGTCTTGGCGGGGGTAGAGATGAGATGAATGTTCTCCAAACAGAAGGTACAAAAGTGTTATCTAAGCAGTTCCAAAAATGTTTGCAAGATGAGTAATAAGGGCATTTCTCTGTGGTACTGAGGATTTAGCACTTTCCAAAACTGATGGTGAGGACAGGGGAATACTGAGATGTAAGTTTGTGTCATAGCAAGAGAAATAGACTGCTCTTAAAATAGATGAAACAACATTTAAGATAACACTATTTTGGCACTGATGATATCTATGTCTTCAAAATCTACCATTTCCAATATGAACAAGCAGAATTCGTTGTTCTTTCCTATCTTCTGTTAACATTTGTCACGTTCTCTTATCATCAGTTGGGTTTATATCTGGATCCCTTACACAATTTATAGAGGAATCATGTAGGGAACGGGGGCCTGGTCTGAGGGTCAAACAGCTTATGTTCTAGGGCCAGATAGCTTATGTTCAAATCCTTGCTCCTTTATTTAATAGCTGTGTGACCTTGGGTAAGTTGCCTAGCCTTTGAAAACCTGTTTTCTCATCAGTAAAATGGAGACTGTAGTATTCCCTCTCTCAAACTTAGCACAATACCAGAACAGTAAAAGACATTCAATGGATGTTTGTGAAATAGTATTGACATACATTTAACTACTGTAGGAGAGAAAATCTCATAGGTAGATAGATAGATATAAACAGACACATATATAGGGTATGCATATATGTCTGTGTGTATACATATATATGTATATATACATACACATATATATGCATGTATACATACATATATGCAAAAGTGTATACATTTATATACACACACACATATACATATATCTCCCCCCCAAAAAAAATATATCCACAAAATATGCAAGCATCTCATTATAAGGGAGAACTTTTCAACATCTGGAACTATTACAAATTGGAAGGAATATCTTGCAAGATAGCAGGCTCTCTATCACAGGAATGGGACAATTTTAGGGACACTAAAGTTGCTGTCTTACAGTAAATGAGTGGATGGAATATATAACCTCTAAATTTCTTTTCAAATTTATATATAATACCAATTAAAATTTCTTTTAAAATTTCAATTTGCCCTTAACCTCTGCATTTACTTAAATGTAATCTCTTGGCTTTATTTTGAGGTTCAAACCTGATTCCTTCATCCTACAAAAATCATAGCACAGGATTGTTTCTTAAAACCTCACACAACGAGATGAGAACTTTGAGACTTCTGTAAAATCAATCTAGTATTGTTGCGCTAAACCTTCATTTTTCATTACTGCATGCAGTGCAAGTTGTCTTTAGACAAATTAACAATTTTATGTTTCTATTTTAAACACCAAAGATTATTGTGTTTTTCCCCCCACTAGCAACACCTACACAGCTGCTGTTCCTGTGATCAAAAGGGATATTTTTCATTGGTGAAAAGCTCATTGCTATGGGAAGAGTATGCTGACTTGCTTGCCCTATCGTCCTTTATGTCCCAGCAGGGAGTCCTGGTGGACTGAACATAAATAAAACTGAATTCCCCTAAATAAAGACATGTGTCTTGAAAATCCTGAACAAAAAGCAAAAATACACATCTCTCTCCCTCTCTAACCAAGACAAGGTCATTATTCCTCAGTAACTGGTTTGGATAAGAAAGAGATAGTTAAGTATTCAGAAGACACTTAAGAAAGTTAGGGAAACTGAGATATCGAGACAGAAAATGACTTAATATCACACACCATTTCAGTGTCAGAAGAAGCTGAAACATTTCTCTAGAATATTACTCTAGAGTATAGCATGCATGGCTCCTATAGCAACATCAACATAAAATAAGATTATAAGAAGAATAATTATCCAGTAAGAAGATTATCCACTGTGAGAGGGTTAACAGACACTGGACTGGAAGAGTAAGAAATCTAAGAATGTGAGATAACAGAACAGTCTGAAAGAAATTGCCCCCAAATGGTTGAAATGACTAAATAAAGAAATTGCAGAAACCATAGGTGAGAAAAAAAAATAATGTGATAATGAACATACTTAATAAAGAGCTAAAGTCATTTGGAAATGCAACGCAGCCAGTGAATTTTTTTCAAGAAGTCAGTGGATAGATTATGTAAATGCAGCTGAAGAGAAAATTAATGAACTGGAGGAAAGAACTAAAGAAACTTTCAGAATATAGCACAGAGAGAAAAAGATTTACACAATACAAGAGAGAGTAAGAACCATGAAAAATCAAATGAAAATTTCAACATACAACTATTAAGATTTCTAGAAAAGAAGGAAAGGGTAATAATAAAAAAAGATAATGATTTGTTTTATAGTTAAGTAATACAGATTATTTTTTTTGAGCTTTACTTATCTTTATATTTTGGGGGGGAGGGGATGGTTATAGTCGCTTTATAATGCTGTGTTAGTTTCTGCAGCATAATGAAGTGAATCAGCTTCACGTATGCATACCTCCCCTCCCTTGCTGACCTCCCTCCCACCCCACCCCCATCTGACCCATCTAAGTCATCACGGAGCACTGAGGTGAACTCCCTGTAGGTTCTTCTGCTGCTGCTGCTAAGTTGCTTCAGTCATGTCCGACTCTCTTCGACCCCATATATGGCAGCCCACCAGGCTCCCCTGTCCCTGGGATTCTCCAGGCAAGAACACTGGAGTGGGTTGCCATTGCCTTCTCCAATGTATGAAAGTGAAAAGTGAAAGTGAAGTCGCTCAGTCGTGTCTGACTCCTAGCGACCCCATGGACTGCAGCCCACCAGGCTCCTTGGTCCATGGGATTTTCCAGGCAAGAGTGCTGGAGTGGGGTGCTATTGCCTTCTCCAGGTTCTTCTACTAAAGGATCCTAAAGTAGGAAAAGAGAGTGTGAGTGCCCATCATCACACTTTGGTTCGTCATAATGAAACTCTAAACACTAAAATTAAAGATAAAAATCTTAAAATCAACAGGTTACTTTTAAGTAAAACTTACAAGACGATGAATTATAATAGCTTTGTGTTGAAAGAAAGTTTCCATTCAATCTAGATTTATTTAATTAGGCAAGTCAAATTTTTAAGAGTGGAGGCAAACCTAACACGTTTTCAGGTGAAAGAAGTTTGAGAAAGCTTACCATTCACAGACTATCACTGGCATAATCGCGAAAGGTTGTACTTCAGTATAAAGAAAACAACCCCAGAGAAAAGGAGTGGCATTCAAAAGGAAATGATGGGTGAAAGGAACCGGCATGATAGCCCTAAATCTAAGTAAACATTGTATCACTACCACTACCACCACTAGCAAATACTTGTTTGTGGTGGCTTCAAAATGAGAATAATAACCAATATTTCCTTAATGCATGTAAGTTAGGTATTATTATTGTCCCTATTAAGAATCTGCCGGCAATGCAAGAGACCTGGGTCTTGATCCCTGAGTCGGGAAGATCCCCTGGAGAAGGGAATGGCAACCCACTCCAGTTTTCTTGCCTGGAGAATCCCATGGACAGAAGAGCCTGGCAGGCTATGGTCCATGGATCGCAAAGAGTCAGACACGACTGAGCTATTAACACTTCTTCTTCTCCCTGTCTTAACTGGGGAAAGGAGGTCCACTTTGTCACTTTCCATAGATGGTAGATGGCAGAACCAGGATCTGAACCCACATCATCTATTTACGGAATCTATGGTCTGAATGAATTTACTGTTCTACTGCTGAATGCCATAAAGTGATATATGCAACTTCCAGCTCACATCTTCAGAGAACGACACATGTTTTCTACTTCTTTGTCCCTTTTCTGGAAGGTGGATGTGGAGATGAACCAATTTCAACCAAGTGAATGAGGACATTATATCTGCTTCCTTTTGGTTGACATTTGCCAGATATATTAATTAGGACATTGATTTGGCTGTTTTTTAATTGAGACTACATAACTGTGTTTTAAAAAGACAGACAGTTCCTATCTCTCGCACACTAGTAAGTGGCCTGAGGCAGTATGACCTAGAAACAAGAAAAAAGTAACCTGTGGTTGCGTATGGCCTGTGGTTGTTGCTGTTGTTTAGGTGCTAAGTCATGTCTGACTCTTTCAGACCCCCATGGACGGTAGCCCACCAGGTTCCTCTGTCCATGGGATTTCCCAGGCAAGAATACTGGAGTGGGTTGCCATTTCCTTCTCCTGGGGATCTTCCTGACCCACGGATCGAACCTGTCTTTCCTGCATTGGCAGAAGGATTCTTTACCACTGAGCCACCTGGCAAGTGTTTCTGTGTAGGACCTAGAGAAATTATCATACCCTCAAGTCAATATTCTAACAAATATACTTGGCAAATGTTAATCAAGAGAAAACAGATTCAGAAATATAATTGTTGGACAAAACAGATGTTATCACCAAAAATGTTATCATTGCGTCTTAAGAAAAACCATTAACCGAGGGGATATAACAGTTCTGAAGCTGTGTATACCTAATAACATAACCTAAAATAAATATAAAACACATACTGATAGACTGGAAAAAATGACAAATCCATGATCAAAATCCCCACTAAAATGTATATTCCATGGGGGTAGATGTTTTTGTTCCTTTGATCACTGTTAATTTCCAGGAATTATAACAATGCTTAAGCCATGTTAAGAGCTTAATAACTATTTATTGAATAGATGACCTATATTCTTCTTGTTAAAACTTAGAGAATAAGCTGGAGGAAAAAAGAGGCTACTACTCTTTTAAAAAGCATAATTAACAGGTCAGAATTAATGGACATACATGCAGTCTTGGACAGAACAAACACACACACACACACACACACCATTTCACAGGGCTTTCCATGTGGTACTAGTGGTAAAGAATCTGCCTGATAATGCAGGAGACATAAGATACAAGGGCTCGATCCCTGGGTCATTCTCTGGAGGAGGGCATGGCAACCCACTCCAGTATTCTTGCCTGGAGAATCCCATGGACAGAGAAGCCTGGCAGGCTACAGTCCACAGGATTACAAAGAGTTGGATACAACTGAAGTGACTTAGCATGAACCCTCACCCTTTTAAAAACTTATGAAACATAATGCAAAAAGGAGTCATGTATTAGAATAAGCAAATAATGAAGAATAAATAATTTCACTCCATATGTTTTGCCCACAATACAATGTGTCTAAATCAGTTACAAAAATCTGTAACATTTGTGACTGAATGAAGTATATAATCTCTCATTTTATCAGTAAAATGAAATAAAATTGGATAAATAAAAATGATAAATAAAAGGAGATAAATTCATGTGTGTTTAAAAAATATTGTATGTCCTTAATTACCACTTTCTGTATATAATGGAGTATTAGAAGGATGCTTTCAGAAAGTGACCTGAGATCAAACTGTTTAATATATTTCATATAAACAACTTCTAATTACATATATTAGAATTAAATGATAGTCAAAGTATTTTCATTATATATTGACTCTTATAATACCTATACAATTGATACTTTACAAACTAAACAATATTTTGTGTTCACTATCTGAAAATAGAAAGGTCACAGGGATTGCATTAAATTAGTTGCTAATCTATAATATTTCATATTCAGATAACTTGTAGCTGTTCATAAAATTACTGGAGTTTTAGGAAATGCAAGTAAATAAATTACTGCCTATATTTCTGTCACAAATGGCAGCCAAGCTCTTTATCTCTGAATTTGCTCCCTTCTCTTTGTAGGTCAAAAGGAGTCCCCAGAACACTAACAGCAATCTTGTTACTACTTCATGAATACAGATGATGTTCATTTCCTGAGATTGCCAATCTTTACTCCAAAACCCTAGATCCTGACAAAATCAATTACACTTTCAAAATGTATTACTCAATCTGGAGACTATACACCAGGAGAATGCATCTGACACTCACTGATGTTTGATCCTCTCTAAGTTAAAATCCTGGAAACAATATTCCAAAAGGGATCTTTGCTATGAGTAATATCATCATTAACAGTGAGGTACATGGAGCTTATTTTGAAGCTATAAAAGAGGATGACAAAAAGCATATATATATGGAAACTTGGAGCCAGAGAAAATCAGATGGCTTTTAACAAGCTATAGCAGAAGAAAGACCACATTTTTGTCCCCTTAAACCAAGTTTTAATGAAGAAGAGACTCTGTTATATATGATTTCCAATGGTTTAATATGGTGGATTGAGAGACTCATTGTCATGCCCTTGAGAAATGAAAATAACTGGGTCTTAATTTTTTGCTCTAACATTAATTGCCAGACATCAAGCCACTCAACAATGGGCTATCTCATATAGACTATCTGTTTTCTAAAATTTAAATCTGCATAAGAGACTCTGAGGCCAACAAGTACACAATGTTGGAATAATAATATCTACTGTTTCTCTCTCCTGCTGTGCCTCTCTCCTGCCTGGTGTGGCCAACCATTCACTCGTTAATTTCAAGCCGATGAACGCAGAAGACAAAATGTTTGCTGGGGATTCTCTAGCAATCGGGAAGAGAATCCACAGGGGAGGGGTGGTGTGAGAGGAGACGTCTTCAGTGACATCCCTTTCAGCCCAATTCAAGGAGAGAGTGAGCCACTTCAACCAAGGGAGTGCGTCTGTGTGGGCGTAAAGATCACAGCGGGAGGCATCGTGCTTGATCGTTGCCATTTCCTGAAATCGTGTACCTTGTCGGGGTAGAGAAGAGGAACACAGAAAGGTGGGTGCATCCAAAAGGAGAAAGATGTAGGGACAGGGCGCTACTGGGCGGCACGGCATACTCTTGGAGGGCCTGTAACGTCACTCACAGGCCTGAGTCACTGCTAAACACATTAAACAGCCAGAGAGTCACGGTGAAGCTTTAGGAATAACAACAGCCAGCACATTCTTTAAACCTCCTCTCTCTGGACACCTCTTATTTAGTTCGTGCATGGGCTAGGGGAGGTAGGGGTGGGTGTACGACGGTTGTTGGCTTTGGGAGTTACTCAGCCGGATGGTGGTTACTAATTATGACACTAAGGGGGCAATAATAAATTTTGAAAGACTACAAGGAACTCTCTGCCTTTTCCCCTCAGCCGCCACCTACAGTTGAAAGGAAAATCAGGACTAGCAGAAATAGAAACCCTCCCAGCTGCCCCACCCCCAGGTACCAGATGTGGAAGACACTTCCAGTTGCTTTCATTTACATCACAGGAGGGTGATTACATGCATGGCCCAAAGGAAAACAAACACTGAAAATATTTATGGGTTATTATAATTTCTTCTCCCCAAACTCATTCCTTTCCCCAGTACGTATAACCCTTGACCAGGGCTCTTGATGACCAGTGCCAAATGAAGTTAATTTATTTCTACAGCACCAAGTTTTTATAGCTTTTTTTGTTTAGGTTTGGTTTCATTTGGTTTTACTATTCAAAACAAAGGAAAACAAACAAAAAAAAAACCTCTGTGAAAGTGTTCCCTTTAATAAGAACAGCAGGATAAAGATTTAAATAATCAATTATAAATCCCTGCTTCAGAAAGCAACATAGTTATTCTAATTTTTGATAGGCCTATTTAAAAGATGCTTTGATTCATCTAGTTGTTAACCTTTCTCTCTGGAATGCCTTGACCAACTTGGGGTTTATTATAAACTGAATTGTGTTTCTATAAAATTCATATGTTGAAACTCTAACCCCTAAATGTGGCTGTTTTTGGAGAAAAGATACTTATAATTTTTTAAAATTTTATTTTATTTTTAAACTTTACATTATTGTATTAGTTTTGCCAAATATCAAAATGAATCCGCCACAGGTATACATGTGTTCCCCTATCCTGAACCCTCCTCCCTCCTCCCTCCCCATACCATCCCTCTGGGTCGTCCCAGTGCACCAGCCCCAAGCATCCAGTATCATGCATTGAACCTGGACTGGCAACTCGTTTCATACATGATATTATACATGTTTCAATGCCATTCTCCCAAATCTTCCCACCCTCTCCCTCTCCAACAGAGTCCAAAAGACTGTTCTATACATCAGTGTCTCTTTTGCTGTCTGGTACACAGGGTTATTGTTACCATCTTTCTAAATTCCATATATATGCGTTAGTATACTATCCTATCTAATAAGTTTGGTGTCCTTGGAAGAAGCAGCACCACCAGGAGTGTGCAGCTATGGAGAAAAGAGCCGTGTGAAGACAAGAGAGAAAGTGGCCATCTGCAAGTCAAGGAGAGAAGCCTCAGGAGGGACATCATCATTGGCACCTGGATCCTGGACTTCCAGCACTATGAGGAAGTACACTTCTGTTGTTTAAGCCACCTAGTCTGCTATATTTTATTTCAAAGCTTGAGCTAACACAAGGTTTTTGAAAATAATAATGTCACTGTGAAATGAGGGACATTCAGATCCTTAAAAAGAGAATGAGATGGTTGGACGGCATCACTGAATCAATGGACACGAGTTTGAGCAAACTCCAGGAGACTGTGAAGGACAGGGAAGCCTGGTGTGCTGCAGTCCATGGGATTGCAAAGAGTTGGACACCACTTGGCAATTGAGCAACAACAAGACCCATAAAGACTCTTAGAGTTCACTTGGCCCAAGAGTTCTTAGCCCTGGAGTTTAAGGGCCACCTCTTTGCTCACCTCTGAAGGGGTGTCGTTAGTCTATATGAACTGTGCCCTTTGGAACCGTACAATTCTAAAGTACATATTATGTATTGCATAATATCTATGGCTGAATATGATGGCCTTGAAAATGGTCAGTAAAACTCCTTCCTGAAACTAAATTCAATTTAGTCTGGTTGTGTATTTTTTCTTTCTCCTGGAAAGAAAGTGCAAAGACTTCTTCAGATTTTTAAAGAAGTTCATGACCTCCAAATTATTTAAGAACCACTGATTACTTCAAATTCCTCATTTTACAGATGAGTATATGGAGTTGTAGAAAGAGAAAGTGCTCAAAGATGCATAAAAACATGAGTAAAAGTAAAATCCATATCTCCTACCTCCTAATTAAATTGTTAACATGATCCTGCTTATCTCTGATTATTAGTGAATAAGATACACACACACACACATACACACACACTTTATACGAAAATATGCTTTCATAGAAGTTGAACATGTTACCTGAACTGAGGGCAAAAGAGACCTTCTGAAGCATAATGATGCTAAGTAATGCTCAACATTTAGCATGTTCATTTAGATAGTAGGCTTGGTAATTTTTTTAAACTTATGCCAATACTCACCTACCATGTTATAGAGACATGATATTGTATGATCGACAACATGAAGGCTTCTGTACACGTGGCTAATAAGAGCACTCCATCAAAGAATGATGTGTAAGGCTCCAAATGATGGCTTCTATGTTGCTCTGAATTTTAATATAAAGACTTTGTGTCCTTTTACTTGGCAATGGTCAAGAGACAGTGAATGATTAGAATTCCATTTCGCTGAGTAGGTCATTATTAAGACTGGGATCAAGCATGGAGGCCAGAGAGAGAGTGTGTGGGCACACACACACACACACACACACACACATACACACATACACACACACACATTTACAGCGTGCAAGCCTCTAACCGCCAGCTGCAGAGATCTCGCAGCTGGAATTCCAGCAGTGGTCACAGTGTGTGTGCGCATGCCTGTCTGCTCCGTCGCTTCAGTCACGGGCAGCTCTTTTGCGACTGCATGGACTGTAGCCCACCAGGCTCCTCTGTCCAGGGGATTATCCCAGCCAGAATACTGGAATGGGTTGCATTGTCCTTTTCCAGGGAGCAGTCACAGAGGCAGGCCCTAACAGCTGACAGAAGAGTGGAGGCTGAGAGCCAGCCACCTCCTCCCTCACCTTGTACCTATCAACCAGGAACCATCCACTCTCCCCAGGCCTCTATGAAGGTCGACAGCCACCTGCCTTTTCTGAAATGCGGAGCTGGCTCTGCTTTGAAGGGTCTCTTCTGAGTACAGCACTTGTAGTCAGGATGACTGCCTCTCTGTGGCATCTGTTTTCCTCCCCAATTCCCGATGCAGAAATGAGCATTTCAGTTTGCCAATAGAAGCCTTACACTTTTGAGAAAAAAAAAACCTGCAAAGATTCATCTTCTACTCCTTCTGTTCCCCCTTGTCTCAGAATTCAGTGATCAGCGAGCACCCATAGCCTTGGCCTCTGTAACGATGGTTAGATAGCATCACTGACTCAATGGACATGAGTTTGGGTAAACTCTGGGAGTTGGTGATAGACAGGGAGGCCTGGTGTACTGCGGTTCATGGGGTCACAAAGAGTTGGACACAACTGAGCAACTGAACTGTAACAAAGGGGATTTATATGCATGGAGACATTGGAGAACCAGGCACTTCGCTTGTGCTTTTAGAGGAAGTGGTGGGCGGGAGGGCCCAAGGAAACAGGGGCTTGTAATTACTTCACAAAATACAGGCTGAGCCAGTCTTTCTTACAACCAATTTCTTTTCTTTTGTGGCCACACTGAGTGGCATGTGGAATCTTAGTTCCCCAGCCAGGGATGGAACCCATGCACCCTGCCTTGGAAACACGGAGTCTTAACCACTAGACCACCAAGGTAGTCCCCGTCTTACAACCAATTTCATGCAACGTGTGAACCAGCATTCCAGGTCCTCCCCATTGGCTCAAAATCGTCTTCTCCCATGTTCCCCTGTGCCGACGTCTGAGATACCCTAAGACATAATCTGCATTCCAAAGCCATGCTTTTCTTTCCCTTCCCCCACCTGATCTGGATCTGAGACTGCCACCATGACCTGGGTGGCATTTGGGCCAGAGGACAGGCAGGGATTGGGGAAATCTCCTCGACCACTAGCCCTACCTTCTAGCTTCTCAAAGCCCAGGTTCTCTCCCCAGTGCCCTCTCCAATCCTCACTCCTTCTTGCCTACTATGCTACTATTTGCCTGCAGGGCTGGAGTTTCTTTGGGGAACAAGGAGGGGTACATGGTACTGAAGAGGGAAATCCACTCTAGAAGGTAAAACCATGCCTTATGCTGTGCTGTGCTTAGTCACTCGGTCATGTCCAATTCTTTATGATCCAAAGGACGGTAGCCTGCCAGGCTCCTCTGTCCATGGGGATTCTCCAGGCAGGAATACTGGAGTGGGTTGTCATGCCCACCTCCAGGGGATCTTCCCCACCCAGGGATTGAACCCAGGTCTCCCGCATTGTGGGCAGATGCCCAAGATTACTGGAGTGGGTAGCCCATCCTTTCTCCAGGGGATCTTCCTGACCCAGGAATCGAACCGGGGTCTCCGGCATGGCAGGCAGGTTGTTGACCAGCTGAGCCACTAGGGAAGCCCATCCCTTCTAACCCTGGACACTCTCCAGGCCTCTCCTCCTGGTTGCCCACCCCTCTCCTGTAGCGCCCACCTCTGGACTTAGATCTCACCCATCCTCTTCCTGGGTGAGATCAGGGAAGTGATATCCTCAGTCCTACCCCCAAATGCTTCCTCTTCTATCCAATGTTTCCTAATCTTTCCATCAGAATAAAACTCTCCTTCCTGCGTTCTAACTGAATTTCAGGTCTGGGACAGAAGAGGTCCTCAGCACAAATGCTAACCCACATATATGCATGTCTGTCTCCTCCCCTCACAGATGGAAAGGACAGTGGAAACAGTGTCACTCAACTCTGCTCACTTTTCTGGCACACAGAGGATTGGGTGCTGAACAAAACGTGTGGAATTCCACTGAACTAGTCTCCATTAACCACACAAGCGCCACTCCTTCAACTTCCACCCCGTCCCGCCATCTCCCCATCCCCCTGCTGTGATCCGTCCCCTCAGACAGACCTAACTCCCCGCTTCACTCCACCCCAGAGAATCCAGAGCAGCACCTCACCCCAACTTTCCCAGCTGCAGCCTCTGTCTGTCTGTCCTGGAGTTCCCTCTTCAATGCCACCTTGACACAGACACAAGAGCTACCCTTCCTGGAATATGCAGAGACAGAAAGTACACGGTTGGGTAGCCCAGACCTTGTTATCAAATCTGCAGCCATAATAAGTACGTCACGAGCACCCCGAACTAGAATTCCAAATACACAGCCCTTCTGACAACACTTCTTAGGTTGCCAGGTACCTGGCAATAGTCGTAGTACTGGACTAGGATACGGGGAATGTTCTGGGTTAGTAGGTGCTCGAGTTCTGGAAATAGAATCCATTGTATCCCTGGGAAAAACATCACCTGAGTTCTGAGAATTCAAGGAACTTCTGGAACACAGAACATTTTTGGAAACTGAGGCTCGCCTGCTCTTCTGTTGGGCCGTAGGTGGCAAGTGGGGCGGTGGTATGACTGTGATATGGGGCTTTCTATTTTTGCAACGTGGCAAGGATGCTGAAGAATTCAGCCCCCAGACTGAGAACTGCAGAATAGCACCCGGTACTAAATCATGCAGAGACAATACACACCTATGTTGTGGGTGGTTGTGGGGGTGGGGTGAGGGACTTGTCAAAAGGACTCTTCGACGCGTGTTTCTCTGTTCGCTGCTTTAGCCTAGTTCTCTGGGCCCTAAGTGGAGGAGAGTTTCCTTATCCATCTCATTTTTTTTAATTAATCACTTTATTTTTAATGCTCTTTTAAGACAGATCATCCTTCCTATCTGATGGGACCCTAAAATTTTTCTTTCATTTTCCACTCTTATAATATTATTTAATTTTAGTTAGACCCCTAAAAAACAGAATGTACAGAGCTATGGATCCTCTTTAAATACATAGTACATGTATACTTGTATGTGAGAAACACGACTGGGTATCATTTTAAGGTAATAATAAGGTATTACCTTATTAATAAGGTAAATACACACACATACACACACATATATATATATACACTTATCACAAATATTAGAAAAATGTGAAATAGAAACTATATTTGCAAGGTTTGAGTAAATTTCAGGGCAACCCATAATCAGTGTCATTCCACAGTTCAAATTCATCAGCAATTGCCCTCTGGTAGTGGAAAATTCTGAAAGAGATGGGAGTGCCAGAGCACTTTACTTGCCTCTTGAGAAACTTGTATGCAGGTCAGGAAGCAACAGTCAGAACTGTATATGGAAAAACAGACTGGTTCCAAATAGGAAAAGGAGTACGTCAAGGCTATATATTGTCACCCTGCTTATTTAACTTCTATGCAGAGTACATCATGAGAAATGCTGGGCTGGAAGAAGCACAAGCTGGAATCAAGATTGCCAGGAGAAATAGCAATAACCTCAGATATGCAGATGACACCACCCTTATGGCAGAAAGTGAAGAACTAAAGAGCCTCTTGATGAAAGTGAAAGAGGAGAGTGAAAAACTTAGCTTAAAGCTCAACATTCAGAAAACTAAGATCGTGGCATCCAGTCCCACCACTTAATGGGAAATAGATGGGGAAACAGTGGAAACAGTGTCAGACTTCATTTTGGGGGGCTCCAAAATCACAGCAGATGGTGATTGCAGCCAGAAAATTTAAAGATGCTTACTCCTTGGAAGGAAAGTTATGACCAACCTAGACAGCATATTAAAAAGCGAGACATTACTTTGTCAACAAAGGTCTGTCTAGTCAAGGCTATGGTTTTTCTAGTAGTCATGTATGGATGTGAGTGTTGGACTATAAAGAAAGCTGAGCACCGAAGAATGGATGCTTTTGAACTGCGGTGTTGGAGAAGACTCTTGAGAGTCCCTTGGACTGCAAGGAGATCTAACCAGTCCATCCTAAAGGAGATCAGTCCTTGTGTTCATTGGAAGGACTGATGTTGAAACTGAAACTCCAATACTTTGGCCACCTGATGTGAAGAGCTGACTCATTGGAACAGAGCCTGATGCTGGGAAAGATTGAGGGCAGGAGGAGAAAGGGATGACAGAGGTTGAGATGGTTGGATAGCATCACCGACTCAATGGACATGGGTTTGGGTGGACTCCAGGAGTTGGTGATGGACAGGGAGGCCTGGCGTGCTGTGGTTCATGGGGTCACAAAGAGTAGGACACGACTGAGCGACTCAACTGAACTGAACAGTTGATTAAATGCCATTCTTCACACCATGGTCAGGGAAAGAGAAGGGTGGGTAAGAATGAATAGAAGAAAACAGACTTTCTTACCAAATTCTAACCTTTCTGTGGAATACGCTGACAATAGCACCCCACTCCATCCAAAAGACCCCAGAATATCAATCTCAGGCTCATTCAATATTATGACTCCAAGTTGAAGTGGAAAAAAAATTATATATACATAGGAAAAACTGAACCATTACTATTGATGTGAGAAAAAAGAATGCTGATCTCTGCAGAGAAAGGGTCTTAGGGAAACAGGAGAGAAGCTGCAAGGGCGGACAGCAGATCAGCCATCCTCTGAAAGACAGCAGCTTTCTGTGTGACAATGTGGCTCTGAAGGGAGGAAGACAGGATGGAGTAGAGCTTGGAAGAAAAATCAACACCTCCTCTCCTATCACTGGAAACAGCAGATAAGGAAGGCCCTTCCTTTTGACACACAGTGTTTTTGTTTAACTTCATCCACAAAAGATCAGTCTCTCCGGCCCACCAAGGGGCTAACTAAAGACAGGACAGTGGGACCATGCACAAGCTGTCACACAGGGACTCCACAGGTTGTGCTTCTCCTCTGTTTGGTTGCTTCTTATCTCTTTCTGCAAATGTGTCAACCTGGGATGCCTGCAGAAGAATCCAGAAAACAAAAGGCAAGGGGGAAAAAAAAAAGCAAAACCCTTGGCCATTGTCTCTCTCCAAGTCAATTTGTTTGAAGGACATCTGATCCCCCTGTGCTTGATACGACCAAAAGATACCTCCATTTTGCTCCTCAGAAGAGAGAGATATGAGAGTTGAAGAAAAATACCAAATATTCTTTGCTAGAAATGCTACCTTTACTCAATGACATATCTACCTTTTCTCAGACTACCTGTTTATTTGGGTGTCTGATTCATGCAAGGTAGTAAGTAGGGTGATTTGCGTGAATGTCATCTCCAAAGAGAAAGGAAGGACTCATTAAGTAAATTTGCCACCGACAATAAGCCAAGAGCTGAAGCGAGCTTATTTTATTTCCACACAAAACCAGAAGATCTAACCCTCAGACAAATGATAAAACTCAATATCTACAGGAGTTCCAGAAGATGAAAGAACAGAGCTCAGATCTGAATTAAGAAAAAAAAAATCGTCTGAATGCATAGAAACTGAAGAACAAATTGTTGTTGTTTTTCTTTTTTTTTTTAAATTATAACCTTCTGCAGAAAGTTTTAAGCATGAATGTGGAATGGAAACACCACAAGAGCGTGTGGAGGGGAGCAGGCATTTTCTATAGTAAAGATTAAAACACCAATGCTACACATTCTGAAAACAAGAAACAAAACTGATCATATTTCTTCACTCTAATCATTACTATCAATATCTTACATAGGTCAACTTACTTTCTCTAATAAAGTCCTTAACCACTGGGATTCAGAATATAATAGAAGAAAACAGTCTCATGCTGCCTGTTTTCAGGCTGTTTGCTTTAGGTAAAACCATAGGAAAAGTTTAAAATTGAATTTGAAGAATCCTTCATTTCATTGTACAATTTCTTTGCCTATAAGTCAATTTCTCCAGGATAATAAAATAATTTTTATGGGTGGGAGGTGTTTCCTGATGTTCCTCTTGCTTCATACTTAAAAATCAGATGTTACTTGAACTAAGTTTAATATGATGGCCTTCTGGAGTTATTTATTCAGTCATTTCTTCTCCTGCCTAACTTTTTTATTTCCCAAATACACAAACACATTCTCTCACGCACTTGCCGTCGATAGAAGTTTCTTGAAGGTAGGTCCGCACCTCCAGTACCAGCCATCACTACCATCACCACCTGGATGACGGTTACCAGGGCTGAGAAAGACAGTTGCGGACCACAGAACTGCCGTCACGTGCCTCTTTAAATAGCTGACATCTGGAGGAACTATCTGATACTTGTTACTTACACTCCACTCAGCATGAACGGAGGTTGGCAGGGAATTTAACAGCGTGTCTTATTTTTAAAAGATCTCACACCTCCCTCTCGCCCTCCCTGCCTTCGGAGAGAGGTTGAAGGGATGTGCTCCTATATTCTGCTGCCTGAGCCTACCACCTTCCTCCCAGACATGCAGATGCTTTGATCTAAAGCCAAGGTGGGCCACCCAAATTAAATTCCAAGCAGACAGCTGCCAAAACCTCTTCGTTTTAGCAATAAACTAAGATGTGAACTTCATAACCCTAAAGTCAATCAGGCAACCTCAGTGGTTCTCTCTCTCTCTCTCTCTCTCTCTCTCTCTCTCTCTCTCTCTCTCTCTCACACACATACACACACACACAGGAGCTTTAAACATTTTTTGATAAAAGTCCACCCATTTCTTTGCTGCAACTCTTTCAAGGGAAGACCATTCGCAGCCTAAGAGAATTAAGTGCTAGGGGGCGCGCTACCACCGGAAATGGCGCTGGGGACTTTGTTCGGAGCTGGCAGCCCGGGGAGTTCGGTGTAACCGCTAACAGTCTCCTAAGTGTTATCACAGAAAGTGGTGGTACCCACTCTTGACTCATGGAAACAGTCGTTGCTATTAGGAATAGTGCTGATAAGACAACTCCGAGAGTTTGAGCACTTTGACCTTGCCTTGGAACAACCCCCAGTGTTTTATAAAGTCAAAATTATTTGACCTTATTCTATAAGATCAAATCCTATCATTTTTCCTAACATTCCTTCAGGTAGAAGAACTGTGCTGAGAAGTGTGTGTGAGAGAGACAGACACAGATCACACAGAAAGACAGGGAGAAACAGAGATGGATGGGATACACAGGGAAAAAAATGCATTTAATATATGTATAAACTAAGTATTCCGCCTCAAGTACTCTTGAGATAAGGCTTTTTGTCCCTCTCTTTTCCAAGAAGGAGGATGGGGTTATTATATACTCTCTAGTTTCATGGCCCTTAGGTTCTCCAGGGCAAATATTCAATCCTAGATTCCACAAAAGCTCACAATTAGGGAAATCTGATATTCTCTGCTTCAAATACGAGGAATAGAGGATACCGATCTAAGATAACAGTGCCAGTTTCTCAAGTAGAGATCTGAAACCCATTGTCTGAAGAAGAAAATGTGCCCAGCTATTATCATCCCATTGGTCTCCAGCCACCAGCTATACTGTGTAACAGCTGCAGAATCTAAGATCCTTGCCATTACAACACGGTATTGAAAATTACACTTAAGTATTTGCAGATAAGCAATGGATAGTAATAACAGATGCAGGTTCGATCCCTAGGTTGGGAAGGTCCCCTGGAGGAGGACATGTCAACCCACTCCAGTATTATTGCCTGGAGAATCCCATGGACAGAGGAGCCTGGTGGGATACAGTTCACAGGGTCGCAAAGAGTCCGACACGTCTGAAACAACTTAGCACACACGCATACATGCAATGGATAGTAAGAATAATAATAATTTATTTTTTAAATTACATGCTAGCTATTGATAAGTGTTCTAACTTAGGTGATTTCATTTAACCCTGACAACAACTTACAACAGCTACAATTACCCCTATTTTACAAAGGAGAAAACTGTGGCTTAGAAAGGTGAGGTAACTTGGCTACTGTCACACAGGGATTAAAAGGCCTCTGCTCTGGACATCACATTCTTCATTTTTACTGTGTGCTGTGCTGTGCTTAGTTGCTGAGTCGTGTTCGACTCTTTGCGACCCCATGAACTGCAGCCCACCAGTATCCTTTATCCATGGGGATTCTCCAGGCAATAATACTGGAGTGGGTTGCCATGCCCTCCTCCAGGGAACCCTCCTCTAATCTCTCTTTTAATCACTACCTGTAACACACCTGGCATGGTCAGTGATCTGAATGTATCAGCTATCATTAGCTGGGATTCCCTGCTGCCAGGATGATCAGGCTTGTGGAGAAGGTCCAGAGTACATCTTGAATGCTAGAAAAAAAAAAAAAAATATTTCCAGCATTATGGAGGCAAGGAACAGAATTGAACCAGATGGTCTGGGTCACTTCCTGACTTTGGGATCATTTCTATGCAATGAGTTTAGGAGGACTGAGGAAGAGTTCCATTTCACCATAGTGTTAGGGAATCCTGGAAGGCTTCTTGAAAGAAGAAATAATTGAGTTGTATCTTTAAATGGTCTGTCGTCAAAGGAGAATGCCATTCCTTTGCAATTAGATGATCTTAAATCGATATTGCCCTTGTGAGGCTTTTGAAAGCAGAGGTAAAAACTGCCAAATAAAAGCAGGTAAAACATGAATGATGTGAAAAAGTGAATGCTGCTGCTGCTGCTGCTGCTAAGTCGCTTCAGTTGTGTCCGAGTCTGTGCGACCCCAGAGACGGCAGCCCACCAGGCTCCCCCGTCCCTGGGATTCTCCAGGCAAGAACACTGGAGTGGGTTGCCATTGCCTTCTCCAATGCATGAAAGTGAAAAGTGAAAGTGAAGTTGCTCAGTCGTGTCCAACTCCTAGCGACCCTATGGACTGCAGCCCACCAGGCTCCTCCATTCATGGGATTTTCCAGGCAAGAGTACTGGAGTGGGGTGCCATTGCCTTCTCCGAAAAAGTGAATGAAGAGGAATCAAGGAGACATCTGTTAGACAACAAAGAAGAAAAGTCCCTCCCAAAGCACTAGCAAGTTTTTCACTGGGGTTTCCCTCTGAAGCCTGCAGGGCAAGATGATTTTTTATTTTGCTTCTTCACGTCATTTCTTTCTTTTCCTTTCAGCCGACTGCAGCTAAAGTGGTCTGAGGTCAGCATGGTAATGAACCCTCCCTGGAAGGCAACAGTTCCTTGATCCTAGGCAGCCTCCTCCCTTTCCTGCCTGCGTGCTTGTCACCTGTCCAGCACCACTCCAACAAAATTGATTAAAGCTCCTGTAAAGGAAACAAAGAAACACACTTAACGTCTCCCTTCTCTTCCCCTGGAGCCTGCAAGGCACAGTGAGGAGGTGAAATATCCCTATTCAACGTCTAAAATCATCTTTGAAGAGTCACCAAGGAGCCTCATTAAGTAACAGTCTTTACAAATGAGCTGATTTTCTTCATTGCTTGAGACCAATTGCTCTTTTGGCTGTTGTTAACAGATAACAGATTGCTGAAAGTGAGTTTCTGACACACAGTCCTCAGCATCAGCTAGGACTAACAACAGACTGGAGGGGCTGGTGCCCGGCGTGCCTTCTTGCATGGGCTGATATGCTGGCCTCTTCTCCGAGGAGGACATGGGCACTTTTGGAAAGGCCATCAGGTTGTACCCAGGGTGCTATGGGAGAGACATGACTCTCAGTCTTTCCCCTTCTTGCCAATAGGCAGAGGGGAGGCCAAGAATAAAATAATTTAGATCAGGGGTCCTCAACCTCCAGGATCTACTGTCTGATGACCTAAGGTGGAGGTGATGTAATAATAATACAAATAAAGTGCATAATATTCGTAATGTCCTTGAATCATCCTGAAACTTTATCCCTGCCCTGGTCCACAGAAAAATCATCTTCCATGAAACTGGTCCCTGGTGCCAAAAAGGCTGGGGCCCACTGAATTTTAAACCACAGAATAGAAATGTGGAATGGATTCATTTGTGCGACAATTTTTTTTTTTTACATGACCTTATGCTGACCAAGTAAGAGCAAGCGCATGGGCTTGCCATGAAGTTAGCAATGAACCCACTTAGAGGAACCCCCTAACTTGTTCCAATATATTTTGAACACACATTTTCTTGATTAGCAGGAAGTCTAGCCTTGCGCCTGGTTCCTATGCCCATGCCACTTATTTTCTGTAGAAATTTCTAGGTGGGAGAAGAGTTTACATCTATCAGATTTTCAGCCTCATGCGCTAAAGGCCATGTGTGTCCTTGAATGTGTCCTTGATAGCCTTTACTCTGGTTCCAGTGGAGCTGCCAACCACGTGAGACGACTGCCTTCTAGGGCCCTTGTCTGTCTGCAGCCAGTGGTAGAATAGCGTCCTCTTTTTTTTTTTTGGCCACACCACACAACACGTGGGATCTTAAATCCCCCGCCAGGGATCGAACCTGCATTCCCAGCAGTGGAGGCACTGAGTCTTAACTCAGTCTTAACTGAGTCTTCTTCACGAGGGAAGTCCTGACATCTTCCTCTTGTCAGGATGTAGCACTTTTGGAGGCCTCTCCCATGGAACAACAGAAAAGCCCCGAGTGACACTCTCTCCTTTGCAAACTCTCTCTTTCCCAAAACCCACAGACGATGCAGGGAAAGAAGATCTAAGGATGTATATTTAGCATCAGCTTCAAACTTGACCTGGAGCTACTTCCTTTTCTCAACACCCTAGTCATGCTATTTAGTCTAGCTGATGGGTGAGTGTCCCTTAGGACCCCGACTTTTCTCCTTTTGGTCTGAGTTCCTTGGGGGCCTTCCACTCTTTAGACCAATCGTTATGTGACTAAACCCCAAGGGTTCCATGTAAATCAGTGGATGGGGCTGGGCAACTCTTGTGGTGCATTCTGAACATTTTCTCAATAAAAAGTTCTCCGAATGTATTCCAAGTGGGAGGCTCATTTTCCTATGAGCCAGTAGTACAATCTTACTTCTGACTTCACCAGCTCCTAATCCTCTTCTGTGTTTGTCACTGGTCTGGAGGTCTCACTCACTTCTTTCAGAATTACTTTTGAACTATCTGACTTTTCAAATTCCCTCTGAAACTCTTTCAACTTTCTCTTAGATCTGAAACAATTCCAAAGGTGATATTCGTGGCCACCCACCAATCTCCATCCCCCGACCCCATGTCCCCCTTCACACACATACACATATCCTGTTTCTATTCATCTGCCACTCTCGTAGACAGTGAAGGACAGGGAAGCCAGGTGTGCTGCAGTCCATGGGGTGGCAAGGAGTCAGACAGGACACAGCAACTGAACGACAGCCGCTTTCTTAACATCTAATCTCCTTCACACTGACCTTAAGGGAAACCATACATGTGAAAAGGAGATTCTGCTGTGGCTTAAATAACTGGTGCGATGGGAGGAAACAAGACATCAACCACAAGATCTTACAGAAATTCAAAAAAAAAAAAAAAAGGATTCTTGTTTTCTATATAAATATCTCCAGTAATTAAAAAAGGACAATGACAGAAATAGATAGGGTGAAAAACAAATGAAAAGTAAATAGATTTCACTTCTAAGCCTGATAAGTGAGAAGGGTTTCCTCCTGAGGAAGATGCTCTATTAAGATTGTGGATGATAAACTCAATTTCTGGCTTTTATGCATTAGTGTTATGCCAATCACCTTGACATCCAGATGCATCCTGTTCAGAGAGGTGGAGTTGGAGGCATCTGATTTACCTTCCCTAGTGAGCAAGACCTTTGGTTAATACAATAGGACATGTAATTTCAGGCGAAATACAAGCTCTTATTTTGTTGGAAGGGATTGGTTACTATTATAAATTCTACATAAGGGTATTCTCAGACAGGGAAAAAATAAGGGCAATGGTTCAATGAACCTGACAATTTCTCCTTCTTGAACTTTTCTTCGGTTCGTCTTCTATCACCTACAGCTTAAAAATGTGCCCCCCACCAAGACTCTATCCTCAGTAATATTGTTCCATATTCTATCCCTTAATGATCTCATGTGAACCAACCCATGAATTCAGCTACTGCCTCTCAGCAGAGGATCTCTGTGCTTGTGTGTTTGTGCTAAGTTACTTCAGTTGTGTCCGATTCTTTGTGACCCGCCAGGCTCCTCTGTCCACGGGATTCTCCAGGCAAGAATACTGGAGTGGGTCGCCATGACCTTCTCCAGGGGATCTTCCCTACCCAGGGATCGAACTGGTATCTCTTACATCTCCTGCATTGGCTGGTGGGTTCTTTACCACTAGTGCTACCTGGGAAACCCATCTATACTTTCTAATTCCATCCAAAACCTGAGCTATAACCAACTCTTTCTACAGATGACTGAAACTCACCATTTTCATTACTTCCCATGTCCCCCACATTACCCCAAACACACTATGAGGTCCATACCTTAATTAATGACATTATTTTTCCATCTACTCTGGCTCAAAACTTTAAAGTCATTCCTTGTAGCCTCATTCGCAGAGCCTGGTTCAGTCTCTCAATACCTCTTTGTCTGAACAAATATAACAGCATACCCATGCAGCTATTAGCTGCCAACATTTTTTTTTTTTTTTGAACAGGGCCTGCTATACAGTTTCCCCAGAGAAATCTTCCTAAGGCACAGCTCACATAATTTCAGCTATCTGGACAAAATCTTCCGGTGGTTACTTACTGTACACATATGAAAAGTTCCAACTCTATTATGGTCCTCAAAGACCTCTGAGTTACGCAGGATGACTGGACTCTGCATGAGGGCCTGGAAAGGATGCTGCTGGAATGGGAGAGAGGTAGCAGACCATGATAAACCTTGTGAGTGACAAACTGTCTGTATTTCAACCTGCAGTCACTGAGGAGTCACAAGGAGGGTGTTACATGAGGGCAGATATCGATCATACGTGGACTTTAGAAAGTTTTCTCTGGGGCTGGGCTACGTCATAAACATGAAAAATATCACAGGCTCTAAGGGGGCAGGGTTGGTGACAAGTGGTGAAACGTGAACTTAGAATGTTTTTCATAAAGGCCAATAAACACACACACACACACAACTTAAGGCACTGTAATACAGAATAACAGAGGTAGAAAAATCCCCAAGTTCTTTCAGAGTTGAGGACATAAGCCTGGAGAGCAATATAAGTGCATGTTAAAATAGAAAAGAAGCTTATTTACATAAGCAAAACTTCAGAGAATGGATAAGAAAGCTGTGGTACATATACACAATGGAGTATTACTCAGCCATTAAAAAGAATACATTTGAATCAGTTCTAATGAGACGGATGAAACTGGAACCTATTATACAGAGTGAAGTAAGCCAGAAAGAAAAACACCAATACAGTATACTAATGCATATATATGGAATTTAGAAAGATGGTAACAATAACCCTGTGGACGAGACAGCAAAAGAGACACTGATGTATAGATCAGCCTTATGGACTCTGTGGGAGAGGGAGAGGGTGGGGAGATTTGGGAGAATGGCATTGAAACATGTATAATATCATGTATGAAACGAGTCGCCAGTCCAGGTTTGATGCACGATACTGGATGCTTGGGGCTGGTGCACTGGTACGACCCAGAGGGAGGGTAGGGGAGGGAGGAGGGAGGAGGGTTCAGGATGGGGAACACAGGTATATCTGTAGCGGATTCATTTTGATATTTGGCAAAACTAATACAATATTGTAAAGTTTAAAAATAAAATAAAATTAAAAAAAAAGAAAAATATGCATAGATGAAAAAGGAGTGGAAAATGGGTTCAGGGGTAAAGAATAAGGCAACTCTCTAGCTCTTGGCTATTTCTATTTTAAAATAAGACTGGGAAAGTTAGAAGGGAAAAATATTTATTTTTGAAATTGAAAAAATAGGGTGATCATTTTCTGTTGAATAGGATTTGCGTGTGTGTGTTGGGGGGACTTGCTGATTTCTTTGCAGGGAAAAAAAAAAAAACCTTTCTGTGGAAGGTTTTGTAGATGAAAGAATTTGATTACTTTTAAGAAAGTGGACTTGAGAAATGGGGACACAGATTGTTCTATTACTGCCTGTTAGTAGGGCAATAGAGATTTTGCATTTTTTTTCTTAACCTCTTCTTGATTTAGGGAAATTTAATGCTGGAAGTGCTGAAGAATTGATGCTCTTGAACTGTGATGTTGGAGAAGACTCTTGAGAGTCCCTTGGACTGCAAGGAGGTCCAACCAGTCCATCCTAAAGGAGATCAGTCCTGGGTGTTCACTGGAAGGACTGATGCTAAAGCTGAAACTCCAATACTTTGGCCACCTCATGCGAAGAGTTGACTCACTGGAAAAGACCCTGATGATGGGAGGGATTGAGGGCAGGAGGAGAAGGGGACAAAAGTGGATGAGATGGCTGGATGGCATCACCGACTCTATGGACATGAGTTTGAGTAAACTCTGGGAGTTCATGATGGACAGGGAGGCCTGGCGTGCTGTGATTCATGGGGTTGCAAAGAGTTGAACAGGACTGAGTGATTGAACTGAACTGAACAGAATGCTGGAAGTGTGAAATAAGACCGCAGGACTTAGAAGCAGAATTTTTCTTACGGTCCAGAAGCTGTAAGTCTTTTATAATTTGTCTTCCACTGGGAGTAAAGATATTTAAGTAGCAGAGGATGGGAAAGGTTTAAAGCAGAAAGTGTGGAAGAGTTGGAAAAGAGAGACTATAATTAAATAGCAGCATGTAACACGTGGGGTTTCCTGGTGGCTCAGTGGTAAAGAATCCGCCTGCCAGTGCAGAAGATGCAAGTTCGATCCCTGGATTAGAAGATCCCCTGGAGGAGGCAATGGCAACCCACTCCAGTATTCTGGCCTGGAGAATCCCATGGACAAAGAAGCCTGGTGGGCTACAGTCCATAGGGTTGCAAGAGTCAGACATGACCGAGCAACTGAGCACAAAGCTGAAGACAAGGCTATTTGACAGGTGGGTGTCCCAGGCATAGAGCATGTAAGAGTCTCAGAGTTGATGTCACAACCACTGGTATAAAACACTCTCACAAGGGTATTTCATTTGGCTCCTTGAAAAAAAAACTCCCTAAGTGAAAGAAAACATGTGGGAAATTCTGGAACTGAGAATAGGCCAATCAGGCTGGATTAGAAATCTGAGCTTCCCAGGCCAAAATCATCCTTGGCTAGGCCAAACTGTTTTAGCCTAAATAGGAATGGAAGCAATTCAACTCACTCTGCAATGTTGGCTATTGCAACAAGCCCACTTTCTTAAAACTGATCAAACCCTTTCATCTGCAGAACCTTCCATAGTAGGTCTTCCCAGCCAGGGGAAGATGCTACTTTGTGGAAAGCCTCCCTTAGAGTATCAGTTCCTCCTGCTGGAAAAAGGGGATGAGGGAAATAGATTAAAATTCACACACTATAATGTGTGAACATGTTCGTTTGTTTGTCTTTGGTGAAATGCTTTCAGAGGCAGAGCTGTGAGTTTGCAATAGGAGCTGCAACTTGATGAAAATTCTGGCTGTAACTTAAGTTGACTTGCTACTCTTGTAATGTTTGCTAGTTTACCACCCTGTGGAGCTTCTGACACTTTATCAAGCACATTACTATATTCTTTTTTCCTTCATTCTCTCCTTACTTTTTTTTTTTTCGTTAAAAATACATGTGCTTTTATATGATGGACTCTATCCAGAAATGAAAAACCAAGGACTCTGATTTTCTCCAAGACTAGCAGAGGAGGTAGAAATTGAAATGAACAATGATAATTGGAGGATGGAATCTGGGACACAAAATGTGCTAGGAATGCTTATAACAAAAACAGAACTTGTCATCAGGAACAATTAATATTAGATTCTATTATTAAGAGTCTGTCATGTGCCCAGTGATTTCTGAGCATCTTTCAATGATTTCTATCATATGCATTGTGGGGAGCATGTAATAGAAATCATCCCATTTAGTCAAATACATAAGTTCAGTTCAGTTCAGTTCAGTTGCTCAGTCGTATCTGACTCTTTGTGACCCCGTGGACTGCAGCACACAAGGCCTCCCTGTCCATCACCAACCCCCGGAGTTTACTCAAACTCTTGTCCATTGAGTCGGTGATGCCATCCAACCATCTCATCCTTTGTCGTCCCCTTCTCCTCCCACCTTTAATCCTTCCCAGCATCAGGGTCTTTTCCAATGAGTCAGTTCTTCGCATCGGGTGGCCAAAGTAGTGGAGTTTCAGCTTCAGTCCTTCCAATGAATATTCAGGACTGATTTCCTTTAGGACGGACTGGTTGGATCTCCTTGCAGTCCAAGGGACTCTCAAGAGTCTTTTCCAACACCACAGTTCAAAAGCATCAATTAGAGGTAAGAGACGGGTTTTATTATTTATTGCCCTATTGATAAGGAAAGTGAAGTTTAGAAAAGACAGACAGCTTGGCCAAGCTCACCCCCAAACCTTGTGCTCCGGGTTTTTCTCTCCCTTTTTTCCACAGTCTCTCTCCCTATCTCTCAATCCCAAGGACTCAGTGACACCGAGCATGCAAATCGTGTTGCACAGTGTATGGCAACCTCATAACTTCTAAATAAATGGTGGCTGTTCTTTCTTGGGCACATCAGGAAAGGCTTTGCTGGGGAGATGGTGCTTGAACTAGAAACTGAAAGATACTCAGGTCAAGTAACACTGACATTTCTCATTTCATTTAATATTTATGAGGAACCCTGTGAGATGGGTATCATTAACCTCACTTTTCAAACTAGGAAAACAAAGCTCAGCAAGTTTAAATAACTGGCCCAGGGCCCAAAAAGCTGGCAAGCTGGAGATCAGAGATGGGGACTCAAGTGTCCTAATTCAAAGGAAACCTCATCCCACTATTATATCTCTGCCTTGATGGCTTTTAGACCCAATGGTTGAAACCCGTAATCCTTTAGTGAAAGCAGAGTGAAACACAAGATAGATACCAGCTTCCCGTTAATCCTTATCCCCTGGAGTATAAGCTTTCCCTTGGAGAGTCAAAAGATACATACAAATGAGTAAAAATCATTGCCTACTCAGTAATGCTTCCAATATGCGCATACATGTTCTCAAGTAACTGAAATAATTATATGAAATAAAGGAAAAGGAAGGAAACCCAGTGCAAAGAGTGTGTTTACAGGAAGGTCTTCTTAATGAGCTCTCTACTTAGTACATTTTGTTGTCTGTAAAGGAAAGGTGTGAACAGAGCCAGTGTGGCTCTGCTAAGAATTACTCCAACTTGCTCCCATCAATTACACTGAATTTTTTGACAAATCTCTACAGCTCATGGGAAATTTCCAGACAGGATGCTAATAAATCTACCTAACCTTGTCACCCCCCCAATATGCCAATTTTTCAGCATTCAAGATAAATAACATGCATGCATTATGAGACTGAACTTGACTTCCCAGAATTTCCATAAGGCTCTGGTAGGTTAATGAGAGAAAAATGTTATTTTGTCTCCAGGATATAAAAGAAAACGCTTGTCTTAAGAAAAGCACCACACTGGCAGGGAAAGTAATTTTGCTGCTGGGCTCCTTTGAGATGCCCAGGGCCATGGGGTGGAGAGGGTTCTGGCTGTGGTCCTGTGTTATCTGCCCAATATAAAGCCACACTGGAGAAGTGTGCGGTGTCTAATACAGAACACTGCATACACATACGCAGGATGCCTAGACCTGGGGCTGACCTGCTAATAGCAAAGCTGATTATCTGCAGGTTTTCTGCCTAAACCATTAACTTCCATTTCAGAAAGGAAACTCATAAAAGTAAAACCAAACTTATTGCCTGAGGGCAAGAATGATTATTGACTCTAAGAAGAACTAGCTTTCCTTGAAGACATTCCAAGGTGACGTGCCAAAGTTAATGGTAGCATGGCATCTTTGTGAAGAGCTGAGTTCTGAAGCCAGAGAACATGTGTTCAAGCCTCTGCCTTGCTATCTGCAAAGATTATAAAAGGTGATGATAGTACACATTCCATTGTGGTTTCCAAGAAAGGATTGATTTTGACAATGCACAGAAAGCACTTAGCATTCAGTTCAACACACACAGTATACCCTCAAATCAAAGATACATTTTGTGTAGATCATGCTCTTAGTTCATACTCTGCCCCAGGATCACATCCTCCAGGAACCCCCACCTCTCAAATCCAGCTGAACCAGTTAGTCACTTGCTTTACTCATGTTCCGCTTACACCTCTATCACCACACTTGACGTGATATATTACAGACTGTGTCATTGTTTCTGCTTCCCCCACTAGATTCCAAAATGCTTCAGGGTAAAGAATCTGAACTTTTATATTGTATTCCATTGTATTTATCTCCCAGATCTATACAATTTCTAGTATATGGGAGGTTATCAAAAGTGTTTGCTAAATTAATGTATAAATGCACTGTCTCATTTTGTCACCTGAAACATAGGAAAGACTAATGTCTCAACTTCTAAGTTGAAAGGGCAGCTAAACAAATTGGCTGAGCATGAAAGAACTGATGCTTTCAAACTGTGGTGCTGGAGAAGATTCTAACAGTCCCCTTGGATAGCAAGGAGAACAAACCAGTCCATCCTAAAGGAGATTAGTCCTGAATATTCATTGGAAGGACTGATGCTGAAGCTGAAGCTCCAATACTTTGGCCACCTGATGCAAAGAGCTGACTCACTGGAAAAGATCCTGATGCTGAGAAAGATAGAAAGCAGGAGGAGAAGGGGATGACAGAAAATGAGATGGTTGGATGGCATCACCACCTAATGGACATGAGTTTGAGCAAACTCAGGAAGCTAGTAAAGGACAGGAAAGTTGTGCTTCAGTTCATGGGGTCACAGCAAGTCGGAGACGACTTGGCAATTGAACTACAATGTCAACTAAAATTCTTCTTTTTTTTCTTAATAAATTATGGGAGCAAAGAACTCTCAAATTCCTATACATTAATGGTACAATTCTCAAGTGTAGATATGAGGATATCCATTGTAAAAGCCATTATAAGATAGTTTCCACTATTATGGTCCCAGTTGAGAAAGAACATAGTAAATTAACCACAAATTACATCTTAGAAGAGTCTTCCTTCCAGACCAAGGCTGCAAAAGGATTTGGATACTTTGGTTGCCTAAGTCTCTGCTAGACTTGCCTGATGAAACCGAAGGAGGCAATGCCCTCAGATATTCTGCCTCCTTAGAAGACCGGAAGAGGAAAAACCGAGAACTAAGAGAAAATTACATTAGAATTGCAACTGGAATTAGAACTGCCAGTGTTCCTGCTGACTGGCATGGCATATTTCTTATCCAATCCTCTAGGATCTGGGCTTTACTTCTTGAGGACATAGAATTTCAATCAGTTAAAAGCCTAAACTTTGTGGTCAGAGAGACCTGGGCTTGAATCAATGGTTGTGTTACTTTGGACCAGTTATATGACTCTTACGGACTGGGTTTTTCTCATTGGTAATAGGTTATAGTCAGCTACCTAATTCTTAGGGTTGTTGCAAGGATTTAGTTTTGAAACGTGAATGTAAAGCATGAAAGTTGTGGTCACAAGAAATCACCAAGAAATGCTACTTTTTGTTGTTTTCTTGACTACAACCTTTTTATCATCCACCTTGCACATGGTTCTCTTTCTGATAAGACCATGATCCACATTAACTCACTCTGGAGGGAAAAAATGGCCTGATGTTGGTCTTCCGTGATTTTTACCAGGCTCTTCCTAATGTCTGTCCCATCTGAGAAATCTTCTCCAAATATGCCCATGTGACACCACCAAGCATATCAATACTAGCCTGATAAAAAGTGATTTTTTTTACTCTAAGTTCTCTGGGATTTGTGTCATTTCTCAAGTAAATTTAAATGTGGTTTAAACAATAGACTGTATTTTGTAAAGATAAATATATAGAGAGAAAGACACACACACACACACACACACACACTTTTAAATTTTATTGCATGGATCCAGTGGGGAGAAACAAGATTTCACTTTCAGATTCTCCACCTGCATGGCAGGGGTGTAATGAAAATGCCTGTCAGGGAAAGTAATGTGTTCAATATTGCACCAGTATTAAACATCAGCAGAGATTTCTGTGCATTGCAAATAATTCCATCACCTGCCCATACTACATTGCTCTGTGTTTTATCTGTGGTAGGATAATATCAATATGTCAAGCATGAGGAAAAGGATGTCTTATGAGATTGATGTAAGGAAGAGCAATGACAAGCACATAAAAGGGCAGCCAAAGGTGCCAAAAAAGTTGTCAGAGGAAAAGGCCATGATCTCTCACTGATGTACTTTGAGTTTATTTTTTTCTTGCCCAGGTCCAGAGACCATAGAGGCTGCCTGCAGCCTTGATCAAGGACGTTAAAGAAAATAAAACAATATTGAGTTTAGCAAAAAGCCTTTCAGCGACCACTGAATGTCTAGGAGGTGAATAATAGGCCAAGGCAGTTAGGGAGCCTATGGAAAACAAACCCCAGATTGTACCAGGATGTCCTAGTGAGCGATTCTCAACAGATGCTGGTTTTCAAAATACCATGGAGAGAAACTTCTTTGGGACCTAGAGCATGACAACAGAGAAGAGGGTAAATTTTTCTATAGAGAAGAAATTTGCATACGGAGAAGAAGAAACATGATTGTCAACCTAGAAGGATACCATTCTTACAGAGACAAAATTGAAAAAGAAAATCTGGAGGTAGTTTTAATTCCTATTCTTACTGTCCCAATTTTAGCTTTTGTTACCTCTTCTTGTATTATTTAGTATTCCTTTTTATATCCTGGGTACTTAAAATCAAATTGACAGCTTTATATTCCCAGTGCTTACCCCATACCTTCTCACCTCTGAATGCCTACTACGTTTTTAAAGACCTTTCTTGGGTGTCTTCACCTACATAAATATTTCTTAACCTTCAAGGGCCATATCAAAAAGAATTTCATCCAAGAAGCCTTCTCTGATTAAAGATTCCTTGCCTCTGAAAAATTCCATGACTGACATCTCACTGATTGTTTTTAATTTTTTATTATAATTGCTTAGATAAAGGTACTGGGAAGCACACTCCTTGAGGATAGGATCCACACTCTTGGCCATGGGTCAGAATGTACGATTGGCACAACGCAGCCCTCAGTTAATACATTAAAACATTTACTGAGTGATTTATACACATGTTAAATGTATATAATATGAATATATATATATATATATATATATATATATATATATGTATGTATGTATGTATATCCCCAATAGTGTCTTGCACAAGTGATATGAAAAAGTGAAAGTCAGTCAGTCATGTCTGACTCTGCCACCCCACGGACTATACAGCCCATGGAATTCTCCAGGCCATAGCCTTTCTCTTCTCCAGGGAAATCTTTCCAACCCAGGGATCGAACCCAGCTCTCCCACATTGCAGGTGGGTTCTTTACCAGCTGAGCCAAAAGGGAAGCCCAAGAATACTGGGCTGTCTAGTCAAATCTAGTTTTTCCAGTAGTCATGTACGGACGTGAAAGTTGGGCCATAAAGAAAGCTGAGCACCAAAGAATGGATGCTTTTGAACTGTGGTGTTGGAGAAGACTCTTCAGAGTCCCTTGGACTGCAAGGAGATCCAACCAGTCAATCCTAAAGGAAATCAGTCCTGAATATTCATTGGAAGAACTGATGCTGAAACTCCACTACTTTGACCACCTGATACGAAAAACTGACTCATTTGAAGACTCTGATGCTGGGAAAGATTGAAGGCAGGAGAAGGGGACGACAGAGGGTGAGATGGTTGGATGGCATCACCAACTCAATGGACCTGAGTTTGAGCAAACTCCAGGAGTTGGTTATGGACAGGAATGCCTGGTGTGCTGCAATCCATGGGGTTGCAGAGTCGACTGAGCAACTGAACTGAACTGAAGAATACCAGAATGGGTAGCCTATCTCTTCTCCAGCGGATCTGCTTGACACAGGAATCCAACTGGGATCTCCTGCATTGCAGCCGGATTCTTTACCAACTGAATTATCAGAGAAGTCTGATAGTGATACAGTGGGTGCTCAATAAATCATTGATGGAATAAACAGAAGAAGTTAAGGAAGGCCCTGAAATGCTGGGAATACGTTAAAAGAACCATGGAAGAAAGGAGGATGAAGAGAAGAGAAATTTCCAACAGCGCAGTAAAATAATTTCTGTTTTTTTTCCTTTGGAAAATAGAATAAAAGTTTAAATGACCATGAGTATTCTCCTGAATGATATACTGTTATAATTCTCTCTTTTCATTCAAGATCTCTGAAACAGAGAAACAGGGTAGGTGACGGACCACATTTCCAAAAGCTGTTTCCAAAATGTACTTTCCCCTAATCTGGTTAGCTGCATTTGTGTGGTATCTTACAAAAGGAGTGGTTTGAAAACTGGAAATAGAACTGCCATATGACCCAGCAATCCCACTGCTGGGCATACACACCGAGGAAACCAGAATTGAAAGAGATACCTGTACCCCAATGTTCATCTCAGCACTGTTTACAATAGCCAGGACATGGAAGCAACCTAGATGTCCATCAGCAGATGAATGGATAAGAAAGCTGTGGTTCATATACACAAAGGAATATTACTCAGCCATTAAAAAGAATGCATCTGAATGAGTTCTAATGAGGTGGATGACACTGGAGCCTATCATACAGAGTGAAGTAAGCCAGAAAGAAAAACACCAATATAGTATACTAACACATATATATATGGAATTTAGAAAGATGATAATGATGACCCTATATGCGAGACAGCAAGAGATACAGATGTAAAGAACAGTCTTTCGGACTCTGTGGGAGAAGGCAAGGATGGGATGATTTGAGAGGGTAGCGTTGAAACATGTATATTATCATATGTTAAGCGGATGGCCAGTCCAGGTTCAATGCATGATACAGGGTGCTCAAGGCTGGTGCACTGGGATGACCCTGAGGGATGGGGTGGGGAGGGAGGTGGGAGGGGGGTTTCCAAATGGGGAACATATGTACACCTATGGCTGATTCATGTCAATGTATGGCAAAAACCACTACAATATTATACAGTAATTAGCCTCCAATTAAAATAATTTTTAAAAAATAATTAAAAAAAAAAAAAAAAAAGGAGTGGCTTGGCATCCAATAGGGACTGGATTGTGTACAGCATATTGCTTGGAGAAGCAAATACTTTATAGTGACTTTGAGCAGGGGCCCAAATAATACAGAGAAATTCTAGTTTAAACATTTTTTCTCTGAGACTGCTGCTGAGGGCTACCAAAAAAAAAAAAGTCACCAAATTCTCCCAATTACAAGTTAAGTATTTGAAATACAACAGTGATCTTTTCACTCAGTGTTTGGAAAGACTGTCTGGAAACCATCTGCACTGGAAGCTCTTGGGGCACTTGTTTAAAAATGCAGATTCCTGGCCTCTTTCCAGACCTACTGATTACTTAGATTGCTATATTTTTGTAAGGAAGAGAATAAGATACATTAATATTTACTAGCATCTATCATTTATTTAATTATATATACACGTGGCTCAGTGGTAAAGAATCCACTTGCCAATGCAGAAGACACAGGTTCGATCCCTGGGTCAGGAAGATCCCCTGGAGAAGAAAATGGCAACCCCTTCAGTATTCTTGCTTAGGAAATTCCTTGGACAGAGGAATCTGGTGGGCTACAGTCCCTGGGTTCACAAAAGAGTTGGGCATGACTTAGCAACTAAACAACAAACAGCAACGTATATTTGCATACACACACACACACACACACACACACACAGATATATATATATATATAAAATAAGTACTTATATTATCATAGTTCTTGGCCCTGAAACATAAGAGACTTTCAATTACAGATACTTATTAGATTTAATCTGTTTTTTTCAAGTTTACCTTCTTTGCTGGCCCACAGGCTCATACATGATCTTTTACTCCACCAATGCCTCATTTCCTGGATGGGAGAATATGTTAATATGCAAATATGAATGAATAAATGAACTATTAGATGTATAAATAAATTAGTGATTAATATATTTGGTATATAACTCATCAAAGTATTTATACTCTCAGTAGGTCCACATCCAGAACTGCTTATATAATTCACAACACTCAGTAAAATGAACATGTGCAAAAATGAAAACTATTTAAAAATTATTGAAACTTTCCAGATGGTGACAGCAGAGCATTAAAAAAAGCTCAGAGCTCTATGCAACTGTGGAGGCTGCATAGCCAGGAATCTGACCTTGTTTACAACATAGACAGTGTTCTTCTCTGTGGCATGAATGAATGAAGGGAAGGCCCAGTGCAGCTTTTCATCTCCAGGTCAGGAGAGGTGGAAGGGAGTCGCCCACCCCTGCAGCCATCACTCTCCTACCACTTATGGGCTCTCAGATTTTCCCCATTCCCCTTTGGTCATATTCATTTGCATTTTTCCAGATTGTGTGGCATTTAAATCCACATACTTTCCACTTTCTAATATCATGCTCTCACCATCCCTGTTACCTTCAACCATCAATTTATAACTTGTAATCTCACTACAGCCCAGCTCTTAAGCCCTTACAGTATTCTAAACAGAATGTGAACAAGCCTCAATCTTTTTGCAAAATCAGTGGCCACCTCTTCTCCAATCAACTCATTGCTATTCTTCTTCCCTCTTCTGCATTCCTGGGCTGCAAGGAAATACTGAGATACAAGTTCATTTTTAAATAATTTTTCAAGCCTCCTCCCAAGTTTAACAGAACATTACAAGTAAAAAAAAATAAAATAACAACTCCAACACGACCCAGTATAATTGTGACACGGCACAGTATAATTAGGGAAGAACAATTTTTTTTTTAATATATGTACATGTTTGCAAGCAGTGAATACTTTTATCAGAAATAAATGAGTGGGGAGGATTTCAGTTCATGTCATTTTATGCTATACAAATCTAACACACTTTAATAACAAGCAACCTCCAGGCAATGAGGTAAGTATAATTTCTGCACCGAGGGGAATAATTAATATACAGTTTAATGCTCTTATGAATGTTTATGGAAAAAACAGCATTTTCATATATTTAAATTTTTTCTCCTAAGCTTAGATATTGAGAGTTTGTGTATTAAAGAAAAATTAAAGTAACAGCAACAAACACCAATGAATTATGAATAATATTTCATATCTCACAATCACATGTATGAATCACATGCATCACATATATATACACAAGCATACTATGTAGATATTTATATATCTAATGGCTTCCCTGGTGGCTCAGACCATAAAGCGTCTGCCTGCAATGCTGGAGACCCAGATTTGATCCCTGGGTTGGGAAGATCCCCTGGAGAAGGAAATGGCAAATCCACTCCAGTACTCTTGCCTGGAAAATCCCACGGACAGAGGAGCCTGGTAGGCTACCGTCCACGGAGTTGCAAAGAGTCAGGCACGACTGAGCGACTTTACTTACTTACTTACTTAATGTCTAGAAATAAATCGTGGAATGTTTTCTTGGATGAATTTGTGGAAATGTGGAGGTGAGTACAGGCATATACATGTGATATCTGAATTTCAAACTAATTTGGAAAGTTGATATCTCAGGTTTATAGAAAGTGAAAGTGAGAGTGAAGTCACTCAGTCGTGTCTGACTCTGCGACCCCACAGACTGACTGTAATCTACCAAGCTCCTCTGTCCATGGAATTTTCCAGGCAAGGATCCTGGAGTGGGTAGCCATTTCCTTCTCCAGGGGATCTTCCCGACCCAGGGATTGAACCCAGGCCTCCCGCTTTGTAGGCAGACACTTTACCATCTGAGCCACACAGCTTCAGCCAGCTTTTCTTTCCCAATTTTTCTCATGGTATTGTGAGGGGATATCAATAAAATGCAATTATTCTCTTGCTGGGCCATATATGCAGTAAATTTCCAGATAAAAAAATCCTATAACCATTGGAAATTTCAGAGGGGACATTATTGTAGAAGAGCTGGTGTTTGAGGATTTCAAATAGTAATTAAATATGGTAAATCTCTACAGAATAGAAAAGAATGAATAGAATCGGATGACTAAACTCCAGCTGATCTTTGGTCATTCTTTGTCTTACCAAAGGGTGTTTTATTTATCATGGGAAAATAGTGATTAGGACTATTATGCTTACTCACAGCCATTCATCACAGCTTTACATGTCCACATCTAATCGCTTTGCCCCATAATTATTTTCCAGTAAGGTTTGAGTAAATCAACCCTGGACTAAAGATCCACTACGTGTATTTACTCGTCTATTGATCCAAGAAGTGCTTTCTACCCCTCCCCCACACCCAACAATTATTTTTCCTCAAATGGACTTTTCATCAAAACACAAGTATTATTGACAGCATCTTGGCTACACAGAGTGAAAAAAGTGAAGCAGACGTGAAAACAATAGAATAAAATTAGAACTGGTTAGTGAATAGGATCGTGGACATTTATGAAAGTATTGGTGGGAAATAGAAATGAGGACACTTTCTTTTAACTCACTGAAGGGGTTACTCAAAGGTCAGAATTCTGTTCACGTTTAATGCCCACATCATTCACTTTCAGGTGGCGGGAAGTAAGAGTCATTTTAATTATATAGTAAAAATCAGGGAGGTTATTTGTTGGCCTAAATCTCACAGCAAGTCATCAGAAATAAAGGTTTTTTGACTCTTTTATCCAGTTAATTTTCTCTTATTATTCTCCTCTATGGTCACATACTGGTTACTCAGAACTAGTTTTTTTCCCTTTCTTATATGAATATAGGTATGCTATCTTTCATGTGGCATAAGAAATGTCCTGAAAAGTTGAATATAAATTGAGCTCTTATAAATCAAATGCTGAAGAGCAGAAATGCTGGAATGGGAGACAGGGTAGGAGTGGGAATTATAAGTTTAAACCTTTAAAAACATGTTTATTATCTTTTCAAAAGTGATTAATGTTTTAAATAACACCAAAAATATTATTTTAATGCACTTGAGAAACTCACATTAAAAGGAACTCTGCATAAAACACTGAAATATCTTATTAATGTAAATAAGGACTCCATTACTTAGCTGGATTCCCCTGATTTAGTTTACACATTTTTTTTTTCTTGTATAGAATTTCCCAAATTGTGTTCCCAGGAGCTGAATATTAATAACTGCTAAATCAATGAACATTATACCAGTGACTGGTCAAATGAATTTGAGAAACCTTGTGTTAAATAAAATGCAAAATATATTTATACTACAAGACTTCCTAAAACCTTTAATTTGCTAATATGCACTGTGACTACCTAAGGGCAGGAACAAAATAAAAAAACTGCCCAATATCTCTCCTCTTTTAATTCCCAAGGACTATACCATAGGCCTTTTTTTGTTTTCTGTTTTTTTTTTTTTCCATGCTGCCTGGCTTGTGGGCTCTTAGTTCCCCAATCAGGGAAAGAACCCAGACTCCCAGCAGTGAAATCACCATAGTCCTAACCACTGCACCACCAGGAATTCCCAGGACTGTTTTTTAAGAGAATGTATGTTTGGAAACAACAGTCTAACGATAGTTTCCTTTAAGTGGAACCACCAATATATCAGTTGGTATCCAATGCTGGGCTGAAGCATGGCCCCAAGAGAACATGATTTTGTTGATTTCTTATATATCCATTAGGGAGCAAATTGAAAAAGTTCCTGTTCACTTCCAGAGGTGAAAGTGCTATCCTCTTTGTAACCAAAACAACATTGCTCACAATACATGCTGAAATATTCCACAAATCCTTTCTCAAAATTATGTTGACCCTTCCTTCATGTCTGGCCTTTCATTAAGCCAAACAGCAACAGGTTTAGACACTGTCATGGTTTGATCCAGGAGAATGTTTTTTTTTTTTTTTTAATGAAATCAAACTTAAATAAGGATATTCAGTTTAAAAGGGTCTCTTAATTGTCATTCTCTATCATTTTTTGAGGATCAACGTGGGACTTGTCTCTAGAGTGTGTCTGCAGAATCTTGTCAAATTTAAGTCTAATCATCTTTTGTAAAGAATCTATCACACACACACACACACACACACACACACAATGAAGTTATGCTATGACAGATATCTCTTGACGACTCCTGTTTTTGAAAGAACCAAAGTTTTCCCCGAAGTAGAGCATTATCAAGTCTCCCTAAATTTCACCCGAACTAACTAGAATTAGCTATCGTCAGGTGAACATGGGCTCAAATTCAGATTCTAACACCACATTCTCCTGCTTTGTGATCGTAACCAAATTTACTTAAGCTTTTTGAACCTCAGTTTTCACTTCACAGCATGTAAATGAGTTTTAATGCTTTTTCCCTTTACAATTACTTTCCTATGTGTTCATCTTCTCTCTGAGACCAACAGAGTAGCTAATTTTTAAAATGTCTAGTATTTTTCAAATGCCTAATATAAGCCTATAGTGGACTAAGGGCCTATGAAATAGACTAGATGTATATTTGTCAAAGCCTAGGTGACCTGGGGACCTGTCTGTTAAGAGATGGACAATGGATGAAGAAGGATCTTGTTAATACATTTTGAAGAGCTTCCCAGCTCTCTCCCACTGGACCCTCAGCCCTATTTATCATTTTATGTCCAGCACTTTGCATACTGCTGACTCTCAGCTTGTGCTTATTGAAGGAACACATGTGGAGAGTAAGCTGGGGATGAGAAAGTTCCACCTATAATAATGGTGCTAGAAGTCAAAACCCTAATGAGATTTCAAAGCAATAAAGATTGTCAGGGTGCTATGAAAACTTGGTGCTATAAGCACATACTGGTTAGTAAGATTGACTGACCTGTTTTTTTTTGGAGAAATTTAACAGAATTTATTTGACAGAATATTCATGAGGATTAATGAGCTCATTTTGGGAAGGTACTTTGAGATCCCTGGAGGAAACATAAAAAGATTTTAAGTAGTTTATCTTTAATGAATCACTATCTCAGTTATCTAAATAGAACTCTGTCTCAAATGTTACAGTATTTATTTTGCTGCACATTGAATACTTATCCATGTATGACAACCATTATACATAACACATTATATCATAGATTCCGATTTTCTATTCCATGCATATTGTTCAGTCGCTAAGTCTTGTCTGACTCTTTGTGACCCTGTAGACTGCAGCATGCCAGGCTCCTTTGTCCTCCACTATCTCCCAAAGTTTGCTCAAATTCATGTTCACTAAATTGGTGATGCTATCTAACCATCTCATCCTCTGCTACCCCCTTCTCCTTTTGCCTTCAATCTTTCTCAGCATCAGGGTCTTTTCCAATGCGTCAACTCTCACTGCATAATGAAGTTCTATAAGAAAGTTCTAGGATTGCAGAAAGTTGCATCCTGCTCTTGGCTTGTGTATCTGCAGGATGCTAATGGTGAAAATTTCTTCCTGACCATCACAGGTAATCAGTTAATTCCGTGAAGCATGAGATCTGATTACCTTTATCTGTACTTCACACCCATGCAGTGTATTGGATCTGTCATCCTAACTGAAAGAAATTCTAAGGTGGCTCCTGCGATTTTAAGAATTTCTCCCACTAGAAAGCAGGTGTCACTGAAAGTGAGCAACCTGTAAGGAAACTATTAAGAAGAGATGCATGCACTCTCAGTTATTAATAATATTGAGATGTTCAGTAGCCAAGAAGCATGAAGTATTTTCCCATAGCATTAAAGAGGGAAAAATCGCCTGTTTGAAACTGTGCAATTGATACAGATTTTCAAAATTTTAAGAACAAAGTCCTCTTTTTAGTACCTTTTCAAGAGTAGATACCTAGATATCAACTCACTCATCTAACATTTTGTTCCTCAGTCAGGAACTTAAAATATTTCTCAAAAGAAGGACCAGGTTAAAGAGATGGAAGTGGACACAGAGGATGGGTAGAAGTGGAAAGGAGTAGCAATTCCAGATTCCATACGACATAAAAAAATGACCAATTCACTCTTCAGAGCTATAGTCAGATGAACACAAGCTCAAATCCAGATTCTAACACCAGACCCTCCTGCCACATGATCTGAGTCAAATTCTATTAAGCTGTTTGAGCCTCAGTTGTTTTTTTGTTTTTTCTTTTTTTTTTTTTAGCCTCAGTTTTAACTTAATAGCATATGCGTATGTGCGTGCTAAGTTAATTCGGTTGTGTTCAACTCTTTGTGACCCTAAGGACTGTATCTTGCCAGGCCCCAATGTCCATGGGATTCTCTGGGCAAGAATACTGGAGTGGGCTGCCATTTCCTTCTCCATTCATAGCATATAAATTAGTTTTAATATTTCTTCCCTTTCCAATTACTTCCCCAGGTGATTGTCTTCTTCTCTGAGACCAATAAAGTAGCTAATTGATTTTTTTTAATGCCTAGTAATGTCTTGTTTTCTTTTTCATGTAGATCCTGGAATCTCAACTTTCTTCAATCAGTCCCTCAAATCTCAGCCTACCACAACAAGTTTATCATTTTCTTCCTAGCGGAACGGTGATTTTAGTGGCCTCCATTTTAAAGCACTTTTCATAAAACAAAAGTCTACTAGCTTATGCTTTAAATACAGGTTCCTCTGTTCAAATAAAGACAGGCTTCAAAGACAAGCTAAACTGTTCCAAGTCAGTGACAAAGCTTAGAAGCTCTTCTTCTCTTTGCTGGGCTGGCAGAGAAGTCAGAGCACCCTGGCTGCTCAATCACTCAATGCCTCTGCCTCATTGCTGAGACCTGAACTGTGAGGCAGTCTTGGTTCCAGGTCTGAGGGAGGCACCGCTTGAGAAAGAGATTGGCACTGCCACCTCCATCTGGCCCACAGGTGAGCACCACACCATCCTCCTGGAACAATGGCATATTTCATGAAAGTGAAAGTCGCTCAGCCGTGTCCGACTCTTTGTAACCCCATGGACTATACAGTCCATGGAATTCTCCAGACCAGAATACTGGAGTGGGTAGCCTTTCCCTTCTCCAGGGGATCTTCCCAACCCAGAGATCAAACACAGGTCTCCTGCACTGCAGGCAGATTCTCTACCAGCTGAGCCACCAGGGAAGCCCAAGAATACTGGAGTGGGTAGCCTATCCCTTCTCCAGGGGATCTTCCCAACACAGGAATTGAACCAGGGTCTCCTGCATTGCAGGGAGATTCTTTACCAACTGAGCTATCAGGGAAGGACTTTATTAAATAGGGGTAGAGTGGGGAGACAGAGAGGCTATTGGTTTTCCTCAATGACCAGCTTAACCATTTCTATTACCTATCGTTATGACACTAACAAGCACCCATGTTGGCTTTGACTGAAATCTAGAAGAAACAAATGCTATCTCAGCCTTTTATATTTTTGGAACTAACTGTATTAAGGGGATAAATGGCAACTGGTCTATTCATATCCCTAAGAACATTTTAAAGAGTTCGCTTTAGCCTCAGGATAAAACCTTATCACATCTTTTCCCAGTGAAATAAGGATGGTAAAAGTGGAGTTGCAGAGTCTAGAATCCAGAGAATTTAATTATTTGCTCTTGCTTTTGAACATCCTGTTGTGAAACAAAGACTTGTGTACCCGAGGAATGAGAAAGGTCTTACATATCATTAGTCTGGAATCCTAAGATAGTCCAGAAGAGTTTAAAATACAAATCAGACTCCTTGAATAAGCATACCTTACCCTACAATGGCTCATGATTATGTATAAAGCACTCTCAATACTTTTTGGATGGTAAGGAAAGGATATAAGGCAGGCCAACTACTCACCCCAGTTTACAAATGAATAAAATGAGGCTCAGAAATATTAAGTGGCAGTAGGTAGTCACATCACTAGCCTGTGTCTTAGCCCCTTGGAGAACTCAGTCTCTGGTTCACAGGTGAGGGTCTTCTGTCGAGTTCAGCGCCCTGCCTAGGCCAGTCAGGGGGGAAGTGGGCAGCAGAAGAGAGGACCACAGAGATGCTGGCTTGATGAAATGAATTATTTAGGACAATAATTCACCAAATAAGAAAACCTCCCTCATGGATCCCCAAGGCCAGTGAACTTTCAATGAAATGGGCTTCTGGGCTGTAGCTGCTCCCAGAGAGGATTTAAAATATAAACAAGATCAGACAGCAATAACCAAGGTTGATGGTTTCAACCTGTGCTTTCTGTGGTTCATTCACCAGGGTGGAAGATAAATTTACGTCCCACTAACTCCTGCAGGGAACATAAAGATCATGGATTCCAACCTCTCCCAAATCTTCATTCAGTGGAGACAAGGCTCTGTGCTAGAACTCTTGGCCAGACAACCCTTGTGGCTTTAAAGAGACAGGCAGGGCCCACTGGGGTAGCTCAGCCTCCAACAAGGGCAGGCAAGTGTCTCCAGTTTGGTTCTATGAAGTAGTCACACCCACACCAAGCTTCCCTCTTATATCAGTCTTGTCTCTCCAAAACGGTTGCGCAAGAAATATGCCCTGGATTCCCTTTGGGAAAAAAAAAAAAAAGAGGAAATATTTCCAGGGTATTGTGTGGGTTCCCCAGAGCGTTTTCCTTTTCCAGATGCCAGTTTGAAAGGCTCAGGCGCAAGTCCAGATAGGAAGTGCAGCAGATTGCTTCAGAGTTGGTCTCTCATCAAGGCTCACCTCTGGGTATGTAATCAGCCTTTTTACTCACCTAACAGGATCATTCTCTAATAAGGTGTTCGTTCAAAGAGCTTTCCCCATAGGGTCTGTCTGTCTGCGAGCTTCCGGGAGTATTAATAGGAAGAATGCGCATGCTGAATATTCACTCACTGCAAACAAGATCCCCCTCCCTGCCGGGTCTTTAGCGATTCTGAAGGCGTCGGGGCTGCCTTAGATCTGTAAGCACAGGCTAGTCACTGGCAGCGCAAAGGAGAGAAAGATGGACAGCTGGCGGATTATATCCAAGTGGGCTGCTGCCGGCTGGGAGAGCAGTCCGGACTTCCCGGGGTAATCCATCTTCCTGACACATCCCCTTCCCAGGAGTTAGTTTTCTCCAACATACTTTCTGCCCCTGACAAACAGGACGGATCTGTCTTTACTCCTTCCTTCCTCTGACAAGCTGCAAGTCACCCCTAGTCTGACTTCAGCACTCGCCTTCTCTCATGAAATGGCTAGCTATCTACCACCCAGTTTATTGATGATTATCAGAGAACCCAAGGAGTGTGGTGATTGAAGAAAAGCGTCTGGCTAGAGGTGCCCCTCCTACCCCACTTTAAATCAAATATGGGAAATTACTAAGCGAAGTATCAAAACACAGTGGAATCATTATACTGGTGAAGCATCACCAATCGTGTCAAATTTTATTCCAATTAAAGTGATTTTAAAGGCAATTAAATCCAATTAAAGTGATTTATAAACTATGCTTAATGGAGATTAAAAAATACTATCTTAGGTGACATCTTAAAGAAGATGGAGAAATATTCCATATTTAAGATGTTTATTCAAGCAACCATGATGTCATCGGTAAGAAGGGAAATAAAATAAAGACTATGATGCAAATTAGATTAACCTAGATCCTAGTCTTGGCCATACTGCTAAATATTTGTGACTTTAAATCTCGAATATCTCAGGGGCTCAGTTTGCTAATCTATAAAAGGGGGTTGTAAGAGCTGGTCTCTTTGCTCCATCTGAGGGTTGAGACTCCATCTGGAATCTTATTTCAAAAGTGATGTGAATGAAGAATGTGTCATGTCTGCCCACCTCTAAAAAAATTAAAAGGTGAATTTAGCCCATGGGTAACCCAGAAAGAAATGTGGCATGTTTACATTTCCAAATGTCTATCTGATTTTTGATAGGAAGAACTTTCAAAGCTTCCCAGACTCAAAACCTGATTGTAAATCTCCTCTCTTTGGAGACCGCAGGCAGGCACCAGGTGCAATCAGTCAGCTAAAGCTAATATATTTTGCTAATAAGCCCAAGGCACTAAACACTCTTTCTCCATATATGTAAAGCAAAAGACTGAAGCTATCTCAGATGTCTCTTTAATTCTCTTTACCTACTAACTGCTTCTTCTAAAACTCTGGCACAATTCCGCGTCCTCTGATATGGGATGAGAAGTTATTTCTGGTGAAGCAGTTAGGCATGAAACATTCGTCTTTGTCAAGTGCCTGATAGGCACCAGAACACCAAATACTTTGCTGCTTAGCCGCATCTAAATTGAATGCAAAGTTTTTATATTTAACTGAGTTTCTCAAAATGATTATTTTTAATCATTTTAACTGATTTTAAACAACCAACTACTTAATATTCTCAAAAAGTCTTCTAAGGGTTCATCTCTCCCCTCTCACTTCTATGAATTCAAGTGCAAGAAGTTTTCTCAGTGAAACTTATACCACTGAGCCATTATAGGGAGATGCTCTGCTAACACTTTAGGGAAAGCTTTTGCTCTCTCTCAAGAATTGCAAAAGGTCTGGGAGGTCACCAATGTCAACTGCATTGAGGAAATCCTCACCTAACAGGCAAATTAATATGAAGAATGGAACCTCCGGGCAGGCAAGTTACCTAAATCTATAAGACTTTCTCAAATATGTAGTTTCTTCTTCCTTTAATGTGAGTAACCTGTTTGCCTTGACCTACTTAAATCATTATTTGAAAAATGGCCTTTCTACTGCTTTGGGGAAAGATGTCATTGGTTTGCGTTTAACTGTCACATTTCAGGCCAGGACTGGTCTTACTGTTTGGGAGATTAAGTGAAGAGGCCTAGAAAGGAAACATGGGAGAGGCACTGGGAAGGGTCCCTAATAAACATTATCTTTAGTCGTCTGAATAGGACAGCTGCAATTCCACCAACAGAAATTTACATGAATCATGAGGAAACCCTAGACAACTAGCAGATATATACAGAGCTAACACATTTTACTCTTTGGTGGCATTTTCTTAATTAAACTCTTCCCAAGTAGAGTCATTCAAAAGCTGAGCCACAAGCCAATGAGACTTAGGATATGGAATTGGAATAACAGAAAGGGTAACAAACATGTATAGATGTCAAGGAAATGGGAAGAGAAATCTACATTGTGAAAGGTTAACTGTGAAGGGGAAGGGAAGTTTTAAGAGAAACAAGTTTGTACTAAGGCAATGCACCCACCAAGGACCCTGAATATCTGAATCCCTGGTGTGTTTCCAGTGCTTAGAACAATTTCTACTGGGTTGGTCGAAAAGTTCATACAGTCTTATTAAAACATCCAAATGAACGTTGTAGCCAACCCAATACATAACAGGTATTTCATAATAATGATTTCATGAATGAATGAACTGTCTTCAAAGACATTTTAAAAATACATTTTGGAAGTGTTTCATTTTTAAATGAGAGAAGAGAAGGAATGCCAAAATCTGATTGAAATCTGCATAAGAAAACAAGAAGTATGTGTCCACATAGAGCTGAAACTGAAATGAGAGTCAAAGATTGTTATTGGTAATATGACTTTTAGGTTGTTTAAAAGGGGTAGGAACATAGAAGGTGACAGATAAATGGTGTAATAAATTGATGGGATGAAATATTCCAATGTAACTATATAAAATTAAGAAAAATTGAAAGTAAAAAATAAGCTTCCTTGGGTTGAGATATATTGAGTTTGAGTTTCTCAAAGAGAAACAAGAGGGACTTACACATAATATGGTCAAAGTTAAGGCCAAAGAAGAGGCTAAACACAGGACACAAACAATCCTACATATTTCCTCCATGGACTGTCTATAAAATAATCTGTGGACTGATAAGAAACAAGCTCGATCAAAGATATGTCTGATGTTCTTAATAGTCAAATATTTTCCATTAAGTAGATTCAACTTTTAAATTTCAAATCAGCCAGGTGAGAAAAGGATAGACTTTTGAAAATACTGCACAGATCATATGCAGCTGGACTTTCTTTTCCTTGCATATTATGGACATGTGCTATGTTTTGATAAAGCTCTGTTTCTTCTTCACAGTTTCGCTGCTCCTTTGACTCAGTCCTACTGGGAAGTCATGCAGGTCAGCCACAGATAACCTGCAGTGGAACAATGGTGCCCCAAAGATGTCTGTATCTAATCCGCAGAAGCTGCGAACACATAGGGTTAGATGTCAAAAGCGAATTAAGGTTGCAGATGGAATTGAGTTTGCTGATCAGCTGACCTGAACAGAGATTATCCTGGATTATCTGAAGTGATCCATCTAGTCACACGAATCTTTGAAAAAAAAAAAAAAATTTGACAAGGAAGCAGAATGGGTCAGAAAGATTTGATGGGAGAAGGACCTGACCAGCTGTAGTTGGCTTTGAAGATGGAAGAAAGGGTCCAGGAGCCAAAGAATGCAGTAGCCTCTAGAAGCTGGCGATGACCCTCAGTTTACAGCTGGCCAAAAATCAGGGCTCTCTAGCCTGCAGCTGCAAGACACTGCATTCTGTCAATAATGCAAATGAACAGGAAGCAGATTTGCCCCAGAAAGGAACGCACAAAAATTTTAATCCAATGCAACCCATACCAGACTTCTCACCATCGAACCACACAGTAATAGGCTTGTCTTAAGTCATGAAATCTGTGGTGATTTGTTACTGCAAAAAAACAGGAAACTAAAACATAACACAACCGCTTCCAAAATAATCCCTGGGAATGGAGACTTATCAGGATTTTTATCAAGAAAGATGAAGTAGGTGGAAGAGTCTGGAATAATGCTGTGTTCATTGTACATGAGGTTCTCTTGTACATTTGCCATCCAGCAAGGTGACCTGGGGGATGAGAGAGAGAGACTGGCAGATACACTGGCGTCTGGGACAGCTGAGTGCCAAGGACTCCTGTGCTGACTATCATGCATTAGCCTCCCTGGCTCTTGGCTCCCTGCTTACATATCTGGCTTCCAATAGCTAGTTATGGCCATTCCAACTTGGTGGCCTCTATGGAAGCCCCTTGCTGACCAACTAGGCTCCACAGCCTCCTTGATTCCTGTATTTAGTTTACTGGGCTACCATAAAAAAGTACCACACACTGGGTGACTTAAAAAAGAGATTACTTTTCTCCCAGTCTTGGAGGCTAGCAGTCTGAAATCAAGGCGTCAGCAAAAGCCAGCTGCTTTCTCTCAGCTTCGTGGTTTCCAGCAATCCTTGCTGTTCCTTGGCTGGTCCTCCATCTCACCAATCTATGCCTTCATCCACATGGCCATTTTCCCTCTGCATGTGTATCTGTGTGCATGTTTCTTTTCCTCTTATTATAAAGATCCCAGTTATGTTGGATTAATGGGTTTACCAGGTAGCTCAGTGGTAAAGAATCCACCTGCCAATGCAGGAGAGGTGGGGGGGGGTGGGGTTCAATCCCTTGGTTGGGAAGATCCCCTGGAGAAGGAAATGGCAACCCACTCCAGTATTCTTGCCTGGGAAATCCCATGGACAGAGGAGCCTGGCGGGCCACAGTCCATGGGGTCGCAAGAGCTGACCATGACTGAAAAACAACAAGTGTTGGATTAAGAGCTCACTCTATTCCAGCGTGACCTCATCTTAATTAGTTATATCTGAAGCAATCCTATTTCCAACTAAGCTCACCTTCTGAAGTTCTGGGAAGAATGCACATTTTGGGGGGACATTTTGAGGGGACACACATTTCAACCGAGGATAACTCCTATTCTGAATAAGTTATGGCAGCTTCCTGAACTCAGGTGAATGAGTTTCTCAGCACTTGACAGGTGCTGCTCTGCCATTCAAGTGCTAAGAATGTGTTGAGTTTTGTTTATGAGAAACTAAATTGAACCAATAATGACTTTCTTGCATTCTAATTTACTATTAAACTTAAAAATGACTTTATATATCCCCAAGTGATTCACCCTATTATCTCATCTGTATCTTATGTTGACAATGGTAATAAAGACCTCATTATCCTCATTTTGTAGTGAGATAAACAGAAACATACCGAAAGAGACTACATTATTCAAAATTGTGCAGTTAGTTAAGAACCAGGTCAGGCTGAAGACTAGACTTCCTGATCTCTGGCCCCAATCTCTGGGTCTTCTTTTTATAATCAAAGAAGGAAAAAATCACCCTTGTGTCTACAACTGTCCAAGACAGAATGTTCCTAAGAGATTCAAAGAACACAGTAATGATATATAGAATCTGATCACTGCCACACAGTACCTACACGTCCTCTCTAAGCTACTCTATTGCAAATGTCCTCTCTAAGCCATCCTATTGCATATGAGTCCTTTTTCCTTTTATTCCCCTCGAGAACAGAATAAGATGTAAAGTAAAATATAAATTGAGAACCAAGAATAGCAAAACCGTTCTTCCTGCTCTGTCCACATATAGAACATATTTGAGCCTAAAAAAAGTCATATGAGGTAATTTGTAACTAAAAACATAGTTTCTAAAAGAAAAATCACCAGTCATATGAAAAGTTCCAACTTGTGTATGTTTGCCATAGCTCTGCGAGGAAATCCCTTTTGTGTCCTAATAGTGTCTTGATTTATTATCATCATGAACAGTGATGATACTCTGTGACTGACAGCAAATGCTGAATAACGTATGAACTGTGGATTTGATTCTTGAAAGGAACAGGACAAAATCCAGAGCACCAGTAACACCAAAGGCTGACAAGATATGGAGTAACAGCCAACTCTCGACAATAGAACTTTCATTTTTCGCTGGTGGGAATGCAAAGTGATAGAGCCCCTTCGGATAACAGTTTGGCAGTTTCTTACAAAGCTTGTGCCACGCAAGGCCAAAACTGCACTCCTTAATATTTACCCAGCTGAAAACAAAAAGCTGCATACAGATGTTCACGGCATCTTTATTCATAACTGCCACAACTTGGAAGCAACCAGGATGCTCTTCAGGATGCAAAGAGATATATAGGCTAGGGTACATCCAGAAAGTGGAATAGTATTCAGCACTCAACAAACAAAAAAGCTATCAAACCATGAAAAGACACAAGAAGCCAATCTGAATATACCTGAAGCAATCTGAAGCCAATCATAAATACTTTATGATTCTAACTATATGACCTTCTGGAAAAGGCAAAAGTGTGGAGATGGTAAAAAGATTGGTGGTTTCCAGGAGAAGTGGGGGGTGGGGTGGGGAGGAAGAGGGGAAACACCTAGGACTTTTAGGGCAGTAAAGTACTCTACAGGATACGATGGTATGATGATTGGATACATTCCATTATACATTTGTCAAAACCCATGGAATGTACAAGGCCAAGAGTGAACCCGAGCGTCAACCGCGGACCTTAGGTGATAACGGTGTGTCAATATAGGTTCGTCAATCGTGAGAAATGTATCACTCTGGTGGGGGATGGTGACAGTGGCGGTGCAGGGGATAAACGGGAATTCTGCATTTTCTGCTCAATTTTGCTATGAACCTAAAACTGCTTTTAAGACTAAAACCATTGAAAAGGAGAAAAAACCCAATGGACAAAACATTATCATCTCTACCTCGGAAGCCTCTCTTCAAGTCTTCCAAATGTCAAAGGATAATTTCACTGATGTAGGCAGAATCCTTAAACTGGAAAGCATATCTTAATCTCAGTTTGCAGGCCTGAAACTAAGAAATACAGATGGCAAGCTGTCTTTCAATAGAAAATGAAAAGTAGAGATATTTAGGTTGAGAACTGTAACCTACATTTCAATGCAGACCCTTTGCCTTAATTGTAAACTAGCCTTCCATTACATGACCTGTCAAACAGCTTCTTACAAGTATCCTGATAAGACACGACAGTAAGGATTTGCATTGGTCTTAAGACCACTGCGCTCAAATCTGACATTATGAAAGGTAATATTAATCCTGCTTTTACCCACTTGTCCGTATTTTGATGGGAAAATAATACTGCCTATGTAGGATCATGAAACTAATTTAGGTCAAGTGGTACATAACGTAATATGATCGTAGAACCACACTGTTCAAAGATTAAAAACTGTGTTGGGATGCTAGAATATAATTATTTGACCAGCAGATGTGAAAGTAGAAATAAGAAGCCGTTATTTGCACTCACCCTTAGTTAAGCCATGGCACTAAATTAAATATTCTCCCTCTATAGAGATCTTAAGCAAACCAGGCTCTCTCAGCATCATAGCATGCTCGAGGGAAAGATTTTAAACACAATACATATATTCTGGAAAAACCTCTTTCCTTTCTTATTAAATCTTTCTCCAAAAGTAAGGCTAATGACAGAACAAGATCTTGCCTTAAGGTTTTAGTACTAATGATAATAAAACACAGATAATAGCTAACATCGAGTGCCCACAATGTAAAGCTAAGTGTTTCACTTCCATTTATGTACATCTTTTAAATGATTTCTATTTTAGGGCAGATTTAAGTTCACAGTAAAACTGAATCCCCCTTTTCCTTTTTTTTTTTCCATTTCTCCAGGCGCCAGCCTAAAACAAGATGCCATAATATCTCACTAGGACAATTATAATAGCCTCCTAACTGGCCTTCCTACTTCCCTCTTGCCTTTCCATACATAAAAATAATTTACTTCCTTGCTTAAAATTCTACAAATGTTCACCATCGGACTTACAAGGGAGCCAAATTCTTTCCCCCACTATCCCCTCCCAGCTTACATAACCAAGCCACCGCCTAGCCGACTTCCTCTCTCACTCTGCCCATTGCTGACCTCATGCCAGCTCACTAGTTTTCTTGGTTCTTAAACGAGCTCAGCTTAATTTTGCATAAGGCTTTTTCACTAACAATTCTTCTTAGATGTGCTTTTCTGGTCCTTAGAGAGCTATCCTTTATCCTTTGGGGTTTGAACTTTTCCTGTTCACACAACCTAAAGTATGTCCTAATCATACTCTTTTGCTTCATCCTGTTTTATCCTAGCTTCTATCAGAAACTGTCTTCTTTTGAACTTACTTACTGCCTTTTGCCCTCAAGAGAATACAATGTGGGGCTGTCCTTCTCCTCACCATAAACTCTTTGTAGACAACAGGTTCTGGGAATAGTATTGTGGTCGGTCAAGGTTTGCTGAATGAAAAAAAAAAAAAGAAAATGAATGATCTTAATTGCTACAGCCATCTCAGAAAACAGATATTCCATCTTCTCCCAATTTATGGAGTCACAGTGAGCTAAAAAGATGGCTGAGCCAGGATTCAAACCCAAATCTATGTAAACTCATGGTGAATCTACAAGGCCGAGTAGATTACACAGTCGAGTAACTATGAATTACATAGTAGAGTGACCTCACAATCAAGAAAATGTGCTTGTAAGAACAGTTCAAATGCTTTCAGAGCAAGTTATAGAATATCCCAACAGCTGGCTAAAAAAAATAATAGGAAACATCATCCCACTCTGGGGTTGCTCTTTCAGTGGTTCAATGATAACATCAATGAAACAAGTTTTTTCCCGCTTTTTGCTTTAGATATTGGCATGTGGGCTTTGTCCAAATGTCTGCACGTTAGATATGAAACCAATAGTGTCTACTGTGGAATAATCTGAAGAAGAGTAAAGGGGCAAATGAGTGTCTGCTTAGATTAGTGTCTTATTGATAAGAATTCACTAAGGCAACTAGGCGTTAGGATTAAAGGTTTTCCTCTTCTATGCATTTACAGAGGGCTCATTAGAACAATGCTTCTCAAGACTGGCTACACATGAAAATCTCCTCGGGAGCTTTTAAATTCTGATGTCTGGTTCACACCTCAGAGGGGCTAAATCAGTGTTTCTTGGTGCCAGAGACTTTTTGTTTTTAACTCTGTAGATGATTCTTCCGAGCAATAAGCATTGAGAATTTCTAGAACTTCATTGGTGCATGATACTCTGCCCTAAGTATTTCTCTTTCTTAATTACTCATTAATTTCTCTTCTTGCATGTCCTCATTTATTTTCTTATTTTCATTCTCTGGTGTTTTTTCCTGTAATATTTACTAAATCATGGTTATTGTTAATTGAGCTATATGAATGAAGACAGTAATGTTGATTAGTTTCCACATATTATCTTTAGAGCATTCTTATAAAGAGGAAGAAAGGCAACATTTCAGATAGAGAGCACATTCAAGTGATCCATCTTGTATTAGTATGGCAATGTGCCTGATACACTTCTTCAACAAATATTATAAAAATATATCACACTTTTTCGAAACAATCAAACAATGTCTGTGGAGAACTGTATTTTTCCAAAGACAGGCATAGAAACATCTCTCATCCAACCTGCTCCTTTGCAATGCGGCCTTGCCTCTCCCTAATCAAAAAGGGGATCCGATTTTCTCTCCTCTTTAATCTGATTGGCCGGGTGACTCACTTGCAACAAGTGGAATGTGGTGGGAGTGTCCCTGTGTGCTGAGGCTAGACAAGGCTATTTCCACGTGGTTTCTGAGAGTGTTCCCTCTCCAGAAGCTCCCTCTTAGGACAGTCTCTGTCTCAGAAAACCAGACTGTGAATTAGAAGCACAAGCTGCACAGATATGCCAAGAAGATGGTCCCATCTCAGCTCAGCCTCCAAATCCCCCCAGTTCAGGCTCCGGGCATACGAATAAAGGAGTCTCCAGGTAATTCCAGGTCCTAGCCATGAAGATCACTCCGAGCTTTCCAAGTCTTCCCAGTTGAGATTCTGGGTATTAGGGAACAGAGACCAGCCACCCCTGGAATGCTCTGTCTTATTCCTGCCCCTCAGAATCCATGACATCAGGAAATGCTTATACTTCGCCTCTGGATTTGCAGCTGTTTGTTACACAGCACAGATAACCAGAATAATCTCAGGAGAGCCACACCAGGGAAAGCACAGAGAAAACACCTATCTCTGTAAGTTTCGTTTGATACTGTTTCTGTTTTCCAACTTCATAAAATCTTCTAACAGGTACTTCTAAAATTTTTACCAGTCTGACTACTGTATAGACACATATAAAACCCACGACTCTGTTTCCCACTTCTATTATTTCAAAGAGCTATTGATTTTATGCACCAATTTAACAAATATTATGAGGTATTATATGTATGTAAATATATATATATAGTTTGACAAAATCCTTCCCTTAAATAGTGTATGTAGAAATCTAGAGCTCTAGGGAAGCTCAAGATACAATAACTACAAATGGAACATTCTTTAGAAAAGAAGGATCTTAACACAGGCTGTGTCTTCGTACCCACTCTGTTGAGTGACCAGCACTCCCTGTGCTCGTCTCAGGGCCATCGAGTGGTATTAGTCTCAAAAGGAATGAAAACAACACCCACCATTCAAAAGGAAGGTTTTCCCTAACTGTACTGGAACTTGAGCTCACAACATATCCCTGGAACTCTTCTCATTGGTGTCCTTTTTCTCATGAATTTGGAGAAAGTATGAAAGGGAGAAAGTAAAAGGAAACAGGCCAAGTAAAAGACTGCATGTCAATGGGAGTCTAAGAGAAAAAAAAAAAAAAAATGAGAACATTTATAAAGAGAAAGAAAGAAAGAAAGAACTTGTAGCTGAAAATACTGCCATGTTATCAATCCCTGATAAAGACTCTCTGGTCTTCTCACAAAAGTACCATCAAAGATGAGAAAACTCATACTCACAGAGCACCACGAGCACAGGAACAGACGGCCCACTGCCAGAACCGGAAGGACACTATATTCAAATGGATCTGGGCCAGGGTTCAGGACAAACTCAAGCAAACTTTGATTTGCAGCACATCCCTTAATTCTGCCTTCTGAATTGAGGAAGGAAGCTAGGAAGATAATTCAAATGCCCTTCGTGTCTGGCTTCTAACTCAGAGAAGAATCCATGTTTGGCTTCTAACTCCTGGCTCTTTATCACCCAGAAAACAGGACCGTCTTCTTTTACGGGCCTGTGGGAGCCCTTCCGGGTGACCTCCAAACTCACAGCCATCTCCTTTCCACATGTACTATGAGACACCAATACTCAGAACACAGAAGGACAATAAACTCATTTATTTTATAATTAGAATTTTTTTCTTTAACTAACAGCCTCATGAAAAATGGATATTGAGATGGACCTCCATGTAGGATATATGTGGTCATGACTATACCAAGTTTAACAATAAAGCTTTTTCATTTCAGCATGATGTTTTACGAAATTAGCCGACTTGGAAGGGAATAGAAACATGTCATTATGATTGATCTCTTAAAACCAATGAGCATAATTTTCTAAAAATGGAAATGATATGTGGTTATGTGAGCAGTTTACATTATGGCAGCCACAAAGGCCGTGTCTCCTAGAATCAGTGCTGACTTGCTAAGGGTGAGCTGCGGCTGGAGTTTGAGGCCCATTAGGAGAGATCTTGAGCTCTGTGACATGGGTTCTAAAATGTGCTACCTACCACGGTACGAATCTCCTTGTAAGTGCTTCCTTTTGCTTTACTGTTTTTTTAAAGTAATTTGTGATATGGTGTATTGAGAATGCTACATTTGTATACCTGTGCCGGATTCCTGTTGATGTATGGCAAAACCAATACAATATTGTAAAGTAATTAACCTCCAATTAAAATAAATACATTTATATTTTTTAAAAATTACTAAATAAAATGACATTAAAATTTGAAAAAAAAATTAAAAAATTGCCTTGTAGTTTTACTGTGTTACAATTGATTCCATAAATTATGTTGACTCCATGGCATACCAAAGTGAAAATGATCATAATAAAAGAAAAATAGGGACTTCATTGGTGGTCCCAAGGCTAAGATTCCATATTCCCAATGCAGGGCCTGGGTTCGATCTCTGGTCAGGGAACTAGATCCCATAGTTCAGTTCAGTCATATCCGACTCTTTGTGACCCCATGAATGGCAGCATGCCAGGCTCCCTGACCATTACCAACTCCCAGAGTTTACTCAAACTCACGTCCATCGAGTCAGTGATGCCATCCAGCCATCTCATCCTCTGTCGTCCCCTTCTCCTCCTGCCTTCAGTCCTACCCAACATCAGGGTCTTTTCAAATGAGTCAGTTCTTAGCATCAGGTGGCCAAAGTATTGAAACTTCAGCTTCAGCATCAGTCCTTCCAATGAATATTCAGGACTGATTTCCTTTAGGATGGACTGGTTGGATCTCCTTGCAGTCCAAGGGACTCTCAAGAGTCTTCTCCAACACCACAGTTTAAAAGCATCAATTCTTCAGTGCTCAGCTTTCTTTATGGTCCAACTCTCACATCCATACATGACCAGTGGAAAAAACATAGCTTTGACTAGACAGATCTTTGTCAGCAAAGTAATGCCTCTGCTTTTTAATATGCTACCTAGGTTTGTCATAGCATTTCTTCCAAGGGGCAAGAATCTTTCAATTTCATGGCTGCAGTCACCATCAGCAGTGATTTTGGAACCCCAAAAATAAAGTCTTTCACTGTTTCTATTTTTTCCCCATCCATTTGCTATGAAGTGATGAGACCAGATGACGTGATCTTCATTTTTGAATGTTGAGTTTTAAGCCAGCTTTTTCACTCCCTTCTTTCACTTTTATCAAGAGGCTCTTTAATTCCTCTTCACTTTCTGTCATAAGGGTGGTGTCATCTGCATATTTGAGGTTATTGATATTTCTCCTGGCAATCTTGATTCCAGCTTGTGTTTCACCCAGCCCAGCATTTCACATGATGTACTCTGCACACAAGTTAAATAAGCAGGGTGACTATATACAGCCTTGACGTACTCTTCCGGATTTGGAACCAGTCTGTTGTTTCATGTACAGTTTTAACTGTTGCTTCTTGACCTGAATACAGATTTCTCAGGAGGCAGGTAAGGTGGTTGGTATTCCTATCTCTTTAAGGATTTTCCATAGTTTGTAGTGATTCACACAATCAAAGGCTTTGGCATAGTCAATAAAGCAGAAGTAGATGTTTTTATAGAACTCTTTTGTTTTTTTGGTGATCCAGCAGATGTTGGCAATTTGTTCTTTGATTCCTCTGCCTTTTCTAAATCCAGCTTGAACATCTGAAAGTTCTCAGTTCATGTACTGTTGAAGCCTGGCTTGGAGAATTTTGAGCATTACTTTGCTAGCATGTGAAATGAATGCAATTGTGCAATAGTTTGAACATTCTTTGGCATTTCCTTTTTTTGGGATTGGAATGAAAACTGACCTTCCCCACTCTTGTGGCCACTGCTGAGTTTTCCAAATTTGTTGGCATACTGCATACAGTACTAGATCCCCTGAGCTCCAACTAAGACCCAGGCAGCCAAGTAAAGAAATAAAAATAATTTTTTTTTTTAAGAAGAAGACCTTTAAAATGTGCACAAAGACATATCCGTGATATGTTTATTTTTCACATGATTTCTTGAGATCTAATAAACAAAACCCACAGATTACTTGCATACAGCATGATTAACACACCAATCCAACTACAGAGGAAAGTACGTCTACCACTTTGTTATCATTCTTCTTTTGGGGGTGTACTCACGACTTTAAAAGTAATAGGAGGAAGAAGGAAGCGGGAACAAAGACAGGGTACCTCTTGAGAGGATGTTCCTGCAGAATCTTTTTAGAACCTCAGCTTCTGGGAGTTACTATAAAAATACACTTGTAATCTGGAAAACTATCCATAAGAAAATTTCACTCAAACTAAGAAGTCAGTTTAACCAAGAAACAACCTAAGTCTGTAAACTAAATCTTAAAAGTAAAATGAAAATGATCGAGTCCATTGTCACCCAAAATGTATCTAAGAAAACATTAGTCCCTAAGCCACTACTAAAAGGGGGCTTCCCAGGTGGCATTAGTGGTAAAGAACCCGCCTACCAAAGCAGGAGACATAAGAGACATGGATTCAATGCCTGGGTCAGGCAGATTCCCTGGAAGAGAGGGTGGCGACCCACTCCAGTATTCTTCAGTATTCTTGCCAGGAGAATCCCATGGACAGAGAAGGCTGGGAGCGGGTAAGGCCATAATCCATAGGGTCGCAAAGAGTTGGACTTGACTGAAGAGACCTAGAATGCACGCACACACTACTAATAAATAAATAAAATTCAAAGGTGAATTTTTTCTAAAGCTCTGAGGAAGCCTGTAATAAAAGACGTACTTAATATTGTTTCATCTAGCATTTCTCACACTTATTTGAGCACAAACCCATGTGTGCATATGTGTGTGTTTGTGGGTCTTCCTCTGAGGAAGATACCGAGGTCGGGGGAGACAAGTAAGCTATCCATTATATCCACAGAGTAAGAAAGAGCTGGTCTCACTTATAACAAGAGGTGCAAAGCACAGACCTAGTTTCCTATAAGGACTTCCCAGGAGCAGATGGGAACTGGGTGGAAGAGACAGTAGTTGGGATGTTTTGAAATCCTTCTCATCTCAGTTTTGTAACACCCTCATCCATCTTCTGCGCCCCTTTTCCCTCAAGCAAGTTAATAGATTAACCTTAGAACACAGAGTATCAGAGGCCAAAACTCTGCACCTGAGAAAACAGTGTAGCTTCACACGTACAGAGGAATAAATCATTTCACAGTCTCTCTCCAGTGAAGCCCAGAAAGAAAAAGCACAGACAGGGGGATTTGGCCTGTAGACGATTATTACCCATAACAGGTGGTGGAAACGCCAATGGTAAAAGCTGCATTTTGGCAACTAAAACTGCAACCCAAACATAATGATGTTCACAGGGGCTCTGTCTGTTTTTCTGGCTGCTATGATGCTATAGTAACATCTGAACAGTGCCAGACAAATTACTGTAATTGTTTCCTTTGCTACAGATTCCTGGACAGGTACAGGAAGTATCCTTTCAAGCGAAGACTGAAGAAGGAAAAAAAAAGAACGAAGAAAAAAGAAAAAAAATTACCAGAAACCACGACTAAAACAAACCAAAAATTGTTTCAACATCCAGCCTCAAGTGCTCTACTTCCTTAATGATCAGAGTCACACCAGGGAAAATTACATTATTAGTATAATAACAGAGGAAAAGGCAACTTAGCTGCACATCCTTAAAAGTTGTTTATCTAGTTTAGAATTACACTGATAGAGTTTATAAAAAAGCCTATGTTTTCAGGATTTGGATTGGCTTTGAAAGTGATCAAGGCAAGGATTCAGAAGGACTCCTCCAGAATAGCCTCAGAATTGATAATGCTGGACTAAGACTCAAGGAAAGAAGAGTATGGGTGTGACACAGCATAATGTTTAAGACGACAGGTTTTAAAGTCAGATGGAACTGCAGTCAAATCTGAACCCTACCACTTAAGTACAATAGCTCTTAAGGTTAAATAGCACCTTGAGCAAAGCACCCCATCTTCAGGGTCTCCAGTTTCCTCATTGGCAATGTGGAATAATAATACACACATACCTCAACATATTGCCAGATTTGAAAAGCCTAAGTCAGATAAAGCGTTAAATTTGGTGCCTGGTACACAGTGGACATGTCAAATAACCATATCTACACTTATTGTCATCATTATCTTAGAGTGAGAACAAGCTAGTCGTCCTTTTCCTTAATTCCAGACAAGGATATACATATATGCACATGTGCTAAGTTGCTTCACTTGAGTCTGACTCTTTGTGACCCTATGGGCTGTAGTCTGCCAGGCTCCTTTGTCCATGGGATTCTCCCGTCCATGGGAATACTGGAGTGGGTTGCCATTCCCTCCTCCAGGGGACCTTCCTGACCAGGGATCGAGCCCACAGCTCTTATGTCTCCTATATTTGCATGTGGGTTCTTTACCACCAGTGCCACCTGGGAAGCCCAAGAACATATATATATATATATATATATATATATATCCCTTCCTAATAAAAAACAATTTATCCTTAAAAACTAGGGATAAAACAACCATATGACCCAGTAATCCCACTACCAGGCATATACCTTCAGGAACCCACAATTGAAAAAGACACTCGCACCCCAGTGTTCAGCACTATTTACAATACCTAGACATGGAAGCGACCTAGATGTCCACGGACCAATGCATGGATAAAGAAGTTGTGGTATGTGTACACAATAGAACATTACTCGGCCATAAAAGGGAACACATTTGACACCGTTCTAATAGGGTGGATGAGCCCAGAGCCTATCACACAGAGTGAAGTAAGTCAGACAGACAAATGTCGTGTATTAACACACGTGTATGGACTGAGCAAGACGGCAGCAATGAGCCTATCTGGAGGGTGGCAGTGGAGATGCAGGAACGGAGAACAGGCTTGTGGACACAAGAGACGAAGGAGAAGGCGGGACGGACTGAGAGAGTAGCACTGAAACATATACATTACCGTGTGTAGAATAGGTAGCCAGTGGAAATTAACTGCCTGGCACAAGGAGGTCAAAACTGGCACTCTGTGATAACCTAGAGGGCTGGGATGGGGTGGGAGGAAGGCAGGGCACAGGGAAGGGACGTGTGTATATCCATGGCTGATTCATGTTGATACATGCTAGAAACCAACACAATACTGCAAAGCACTTATCCTCCAATTAAAAGTAAATAAATTAAAAAAACAATTTAACACTGAGAACTTGCAATGTTCCAGTCACTCCTCTAAGCTCATTTTGTGTATTAGCTCACATATGGGGAAAGTACTCTTCACAACCCTATTTTAAAGATGAGGAAACTGAGAGGCAAAAAGAGGCTAAGTGGCTTGCTCCAGGTCAATAATTGTGACTAGTGGGTCCAGGACACCCATTTGGGCTACATTGTTCTGAAACCCAGATGCTTTACCTTTAGGTATAGGGAAATGAAGTGATTTACCCAAAGAAATGAAAATATAGTTATTGTCATAAGAGAGACTAGAGACCACACTTCCTGCCTATTTTACTAGAAGAGTTTGAGAGATGGGGCAGCAGCGATAAGGTCAGGTGAAGAACAGTTCAAAGAGCCCTGTGTTCCAGCATGCCAGATAGAGCTTACATGTCTCCAAGGAATACCGCGATCCTACCAAGGAAACAGAACTAAGAGCTCCCACAGGATCAGTCCGGCTCTACTGCCTTATCCTAGCTAACCGCATAATCCAAAGCAAATGAATTGAGAAGTTACAGTGGAAGTGACTTTGATCCCATCATCTTTTCTGGGCAAACAGCAAATACGCAGAAGTCAGGATTGCTTATTATAGCCTAAGATCTCTACATGTAATCCAGACAGTACTCTTGGGAGACTGGGCTTTCTAGAGAGGCAGTGATGTGAGTAAGCATTCTTCTCCCCAATAAGACAAGTGGCACCTCAAAAAATTCAAGCCAGTTAAATCCCTACTGAAGAAATTTCTACTTCCCGCACTCAGCAGTTCAATTTAGACACAAGTAAGAGAGCCAGTCATACAAATTCTCAGTGCTCAGAGGAAGTACCCAGAACACATAATAGGTCCCGCTGGGTTTCTTGATCGGTAGGACAGAGTTTGGTGAACTTGTTCACATATACAATACTCTTTTGAAGGCTTCCTATGCATCAGTCATTGGGTCAGTGTTGGGGATTCCATGGAAAACCACACAGATGCCACACCTGTCCTGGTAAAATAAGTATATTCTCTGAGTTAAGGTACATGGTAAGTTGTTAACTTAAGAGTGCAAGGTACTTGCACTAAAATAGTATCTCACATGTGCATGCTTGTATGCTAAGTCATTTCAGTCGTGTCCGACTACATGATTCCAGGGACTGTAGCCCACCAGGCTCCACTGTCCGTGGGATTCTCCAGGCAAGAATACTGGAGTGGGTCGTCATGCCCTCCTCCAGGGGATCTTCCCAATCCAGGGATCCAACCTGTGTCTCCTGTGGCTCCTGCATTGCAGGTAGATTCCTTACCACTGAGCCACCAGGGAAGCCCCACTAGTGAAGTCCCCGAATATCTCCCAGGACACTCATTTTTTGGACAAAATAACCATAAGAGGATTTGGCAATAGGATCTCTAATAGTTCAGCCAAGGCTTTATCCATGGAAGACAGGGATTGAGGGAATTGATGAAGATAGCTGTCCGAAGGCCACAGTGCCTAAAGCAGCATAGACAATAATACAACCAAACTCATCTATAACTATAGCCGAGTATCATTAAACGGCAACTTCAAGAATAAAGCCAAGGGGAAATTAACCTACATTTGTAACCAAAGGGCCAATGTTATTGATGCTTTAATAATTAGTCCCTTCCTGCTTATCTTCATCCACAAGGCTGAGTATCTTAGACAGGGTCATAAAGGATACTCTGCCCTTTGTACACACTTTGTCTCTTTAGAGTGTTGTACTCCAGCCTAACAGCTGTGAATGAATGGTGAATGGTGAACGTAGGGATTTAATAGGACCAGCATTCATTCACTCAGTCACTGATCCATCATCTCTGGGTGTCTTCCATGTTTCAAGCACTGTTTCATGGCCCTGGAGATAAAATGACGAGTATAGGAAAGGTCTCTTGACTCCTGGAAGCTTATGTTGTGATGAGGAGAGAGGCAATAAACAAAGAGAATGTGATAAGTGCTATAAAAACGTGAAGACAGAAGAATGGGTTAGAAAGTGACCGGCAGGTTGGGGAGATGATCTGGAACAGGGAGATAGGAAAAGATCCTCTCTGATGGTGACGTTTAAAGTGAGACCTGAATGGTCTAAATGATGACAAGGAATGAGCATCTCACATACCGAGAGTTTTGCTTGTGGATCAGAGAATTTATACACTTTATGTGACTTTCTGGAGAAATTCCTTAGTACTCAAATGGCAGTGTATTTGAGACAAATCGAGACACACCCTTCATTCCCTCTTCTGAGAGAACTGGACATTCTGGTTCTTGATAAAGACTGCTAGCTAGACATCTTAAAAAGAACTCAGAATCTGTTCATTCCCAATTCATTTCTTTAAACTTAATAAAAATCTTCCTGTGTTGTCAATGGAAACAGAAATTGGTGCAACATTACTGGAAGGACATCTGATAAAATTGTGCTGCAGACTTTAATATATGCATGCTCTTATACTGGCAAGTCTACTGAAAATGTATCATTACAAGGATATAATTATAAATATCATATTTAGTTTTATGGCACTAATGGTAAAGAACCCACCTGCCAATGCAGGAGATGTAAAGAGACATGAGTTCAATCCTTGGGTCAGGAAGATCCCCCCTGGAAGAGGGCATAGCAACCCATTCCAGTATTCTTGCCTAAAGAATCCCTTGGACAGAGGAGCCTGGTGGGCTACAGTCCATAGGGTCATAAGTAGTCAGACATGACTGAAGTGACTTGGCATGTATGCATGCAATTACAAATATCTTACATAGTTTAGCTATAGATATTATTGCTGCAACATTGTTTATAATGGCATGAATTGGAAAATAATCATAATACCCCCCAAAATTGAATTAATCAAGGTAAATTGTATTCCTTTATATAATGAAATAAAAGTGAAACACTTGAAAAACAGTGATCACACTCAGTAAGAGCTCATTGACTCTCAGTTACTGTGAACATCATGCTTACTCAGCCAGTCATAGAAAACTAAATTTTCAACAAATATTAATTGATATAGAAAGATGTTTGGGGGATGTGGAGATGAAAAAGTATATATATTCTTGGTTAAAAAAGATCCTTGGTAAAGACTTCAAAGTTCTCAGTGTGAGATCTTAAGTTGAACTCTTTGGACCATCAAGAAATAAAAAATTAGGACACTGATATTCTTGGCTCAGCTCTAGGATAAAAAATGAACCATCACAGCAGAGTCTTAGGGATGAATTCTGATTCTTTAATTTGACCTCATATGCCCATTTCTGTAAGTCCAGGAACCGTCCTGTGCAGGATTCGGTAACCCCACCCAATTTGTCACCATAAGATGCACCAGAAAGTTACTTGTGCTGCCACAACTGCTTAAATTCTGTTTGAGGCGTGGGTTCCAACTCTTACAGAGTTCTTCAGTCTAATTAATTTGAACTGTACTCTTTGTGAGGGACTCAAAATGTAGTTTCCCTTTCCATAAAAATGATGATTTGTTTCCTCCCAAATGTGGAGTTATTACCCTTGCTGCCTTTTCTTTATGCCCTTTGGGAAAGTTACTCAGCTTCCAAGTTTCCTTGTCTGTAAAACAGTTAAGAGAATGAAATGTGTTAATGTATATCCTAAACCTTTAAATCTGCTTCTTAATTATTCATGATCAATTATCTCAATTATTTAGACAAATCTCAATTGAATTACCATTTTGGAGGACTCTCTTGGCTTTCTTCGTTCAAGATCTCTCCCATTTTTTTGTCCCTTCTCTTAAAACAATGTCAAAATACATACCTATCAAAAAACCCAGAGCTTCTAAGCACAACTTGCAAAGCCTTTCCTCTATGCATGTTCAACCATCCCCTGAGACCTAGGTGCATTCTAAGTAGGATCTTCAGTGGCAGGTTGGGGCAGGAAGAGCTGCCCAACAGATAAAGGCAGGGAGTTGAGAGGGGGAACGTGTATGATGCTTTCCATTTTGGCACTGGCTCAACCTCAGAGTGGTCTCCTTCCCAGTGCTCCCAGCTTAGCTCCATCTCCTTACCTGCCCCAGCTCTGAACCTGCTGCAAAGACTCTGTCTTTAAAGCAACTGTTATTCTGATGTATAAATATGATGCCTTAAGAGAAGCAGTCTCTCTTTTAAAATGCCTCCACTTCTTTAGTTTTTCTCTTTCTTTGTGGTTGTTTTGTTTAGTCACCAAGTCATGGCCAACTCTTTGTGATCCCAGGGACTGTAGCCCACCAGGCTCCACTGTCCATGGAATTCTCCAGGCAAGAATAGTGGAGTGGGTTGTCATTTCCTTCTCCAGGGATCTTCCTGACCCAGGGATTGAACCCAGGTCTCCTGCATTGGCAGGCAGATTCTTTACCATCTGAGCCACCCGGGAAGCCCTTTCTTTTGTCCTGTCACACCTGAGATGTTTACTCATCTGCACTTTTTTTTCCCCCCTACAAGCTAAAGCTAGTGTTTCTCAAAGAGAAGTCTGTGGCCTGGCCACAACAAAGTCACTGAGGGGAGGGAGGCTGAGATTTCTGTGCTCCACACCTGACCTAAAAAATGAATCTCCTGCTCAGGAATTTGCATTTATAAAGGAACCCCAGGTGACCCTAATGCACATGAAATCCTGAGAACCATAATCCAAGGAGTGACAGGCAGTGATGGACACGGGGCAGTGTTTGTGAGCAATGTTCCATTGATACAACGGTAGCTGAAAATACCTTCAAAACTCAAAGGGGTTTGAGAGTTTGCCGCAAAGGCCAGAGGGGCAGGAAGTAGCTCTGAAGTACTGGGAGATATTCCTACTGGAGTGGTAAAGTCTATAGATAGGCTAGCATCTGTAAGTTAAGCTGGCAGAGAAGAGGGCTTAGTGTTTTTCCTTCCTTCCTCCTTCCTTCCCTCTCACTCTCTCTTCCTTCCATACCTTGCTTCCTTTTTTTCTTTTTAACTTCATACAAAAAATGTGAATCAATTTAATGGTAGTAATGAACACTGAGATTTTTGCATTAATCTCCTGGTCACATACAGTGTGTTCTCCCTTTCTAATTAGGTAATCAAGTTATTAATTATGCCTAATAGTTGTATATTTGCCTATTAAAATTAATTGAAAACCAAATGTTTTCCATTGATAAAAGAAAGAAATCCATACCTATAGCCCAGAAAGCATTAGTGTGGTGTTCATGATAATGACTTAGAAGAAATGGGGCTGGAGAGGCAGAGTTGTCAGAGCAGAGGGTGCTAAGTTATATTCTAGAGCATGGACAATTTTCCAGGCTAGCCTTTGAATATTTGCACATTTCAGCTCTACCCCATGAGGTTAGTATTGGTTATGTCTTTAGTAGTCATTTACAACCAGGGAGAGAAAGGCCCTTGGCACTGCCACACAGTCAGCAATTGGCCAAGGCAGACCCTGAACCCACGTGGTCTGGTTCCAGAGTCCACTGTCTTAGCTCTATGACTCAGTGATTACATCCTCCAAAGAAAGCTTCTCACCTAGAACATGGGGATGTATTACCTGCCTCAAAAGGCTGCTATGAGGATTAATACATGGAAATCCTTTCATAGAGTATCTGTGATACCGGTGCCATGTATGTATCTAGTATCAGTCATTAGTATTAGTAATTATCAATGGTCAGTATAATTAGGGCTGGAACTATGTGCTCATGCCTGCATGCATGCTAAATCAGTTCAGTCGTGTCTGACTCTTTGTGACCCTATGGACTGTAGCCTACCAGGCTCCTCTGTACACAGGATCCTCCAGGCAAGAATACTGGAGTGGGTTGCCACACCCGCCTCCAGGGGATCTTCCTGATCCAGGGATTGAACCTGCATCTCTTACATCTCTTGCAGTGACAGGAGAGTTCTTTACCACTAGCATCACCTGGGAAGCCCCAGTGTAACCACAATAACATATAATAATAATTACAATGATTATTAATTGATAGTCACATTCTACTGGACAGTAATATAACAAAAACATAGGCAGAATAACAAATATCTTTAATGAGGGCTGAGTGGAACATCTTTTAAAATGTGTTCTTCCAATGCCCTGTATCAGAAGCATCTGGGATGCTTGTAAAAAAAAAACAAAAAAAACAAAAAAGAGAGAGAGAGAGGGATCCCAAGAGCCCCAACCAAAACCCACTATGATGAGATCCCCAAATCTGTATATTTAGCAAAGGTCCTAAGCACTTCTGAACACTAATGTTTGTGATTCCTTGACAGAGAGATGATATTAAAACATGAGAGAAGAGAAAAAAGTCAGCTGTCAGACAACCTACATATTTCTCTGCATGTAAGAGTTAAATAGCTCAAAGGCATGTACAGCTAGTCCTTCCAGGAAGTGGTATTTCTGATTTCTGTCATAAAGCTAAATGATTTTTGACTTGATAAAGTTTGCACTTACAATGTAATTAAATAATTTCCATACCATTGTGCTCTATTAGGATTGGATTAATCCAAGCAATAAAAATAGAATAATAATGATGATGGATGATGGTGGATAAAGATGGGGGATGATGATAATTATAAAGTGCTTGATGTTTTACATCAAAATTATACGGTCCTATTTTCATTAACTTTATGCTAAACCATGGAGACAAGAGTGATTTGCAAACTTTTTAAACAGCAATTCAGGAGTAATTTTAAATGACTTGTCATCTTTATGGTGCCCTCTTGTATCGCTCTACCCATCTTTTCTAGTATCTCTGTGGTAGGGGCTTTTAACTCTAGAATTAAAAGTTTTAGGTCTACGTTAAAATACCTCAACATTAATAAGCATTGAAAAGTAAAAACTGATAAATAGATCAAATAAGACGCTCCAAAAGCAGAGCACTATAAAATTAGGTTCCCAACCTACAGGGTATTCCATGTTCAAGTATTACAAAATGTTTCAGGAAAAGTTATTACTAATGAGAATTACAATATCCTAATTTCTTGTCCAGTTCCACCTAGTTATCACCACTTCCCCACGTCAACCATCAAATGTCAAGGAAGAAAATATTTCCAGTCTTTGAACCATAAAAGCAACCATCGCTCTCAGAATCTATAATGCCCAAACATTTAGCAAAGAGAAAATAAAATTGTAATGGACAGGAATTAGAGCAAACTCCAGGAGACAGTGGAGGACAGAGGAGCCTGGTGTGCTGCAGTCCAAGGGGTGCAAAGAGTTGGACACGACTTAGCGACTGCACAACAAAAGAAAAGAGTTGGTGATGATGTTTAGAGAAAAGAATTTGATTTCTCCTGCCAAGGAACTGCCAGAAGGAAGCAACCGGCAGATAAATATGACACTGCGCATGCATCTGTACCTAGCCGCCTCTGTGTCATGCTTTGAGGACTGTCCAAAATGCAGCGCTTTTGAAGACGACAGAGAGAAAGGAAACTGGATGCATGCCCTTCATTTCCTTCCCTGCGCATAAATACCTCCACCTGTGCCAGGAGACGAAAACAGGAGGACGTGCGAGGAGGGAACCTCTTCACTATCTACCGAGCAGCTGCTCGGTTTCACTGACAGCTGCTGGAGGTAGCCCACAAGAAAAGCGCCTGCAACTCTGTAATTGATGATGACTTAAAGTATGAAAATGAGCACATTCAGACATTTCACAAGGAAAGAATGAATAGTCAATACTAGCAAAGTCCATTTTTCTTATGCCAAAATTTTGATGGTGGTTTCTCTGGGTAAGCAAATGTTTCTTTTTATATCGAACTCTTAGCTCAATACTACATATTGACAAAGCATGAATACTTTGTGTTCATTTTCCTAAATGAACCTTGGAATTACTTACAAAATCCTTCACTTTCCTTGGTAGCTGTTGCCACATAAAGCATCTATTGGAAGAGGAAGGTCCAAAGAGAGGGTGAGACAGAGTAAAGAAAGAAAACAAAACAAATATAGAAAGAATAATCAGAGCAGGAAAAAGAACTTTCACAATTAGACATGTAACTAAAATCATTGCCTCTTGTTTTCAGGCAATATTCAGTACCTAATGGGAGTTCCTTGGAAGAGATTTTATTTTCTGCGTATCTTATACTTTATTATTAATGCTGCAAATCTTATTTGTGCCTGAGAATGGGAATGAGTATGGGGCACACAGTGGCATACAAAAGGCTGGCCTTGGCTCCCAAGAGCCGTTTTTAGTTCAGTCATTCAGTCGTGTCCGACACCATGGACTGCGGCATGCCAGGCTTCCCTTGCCATCACCAACTCCCAGAGCTTGCTCAAACACATGTCCATGGAGTCAGTGATGCCATCCAACCATCTCATCCTCTGTTGTCCCCTTCTCCTCCAGCCTTCAATCCTTCCCAGCATCAGGGTCTTTTCCAATGAGTCAGTTCCTCGCATGAGGTGGCCAAAGTATTGGAGTTTCAAATTCAGTATCAGTCCTTCCAATGAATGAATATTCAGGACTGATTTCCTTTAGGATGGACTGGTTGGATCTCCTTGCAGTCCAAGGGACTCTCAAGAGTCTTCTCCAACACCACAGTTTAAAAGCTTCAATTCTTCGGTGCTCAGCTTTCTTTATAGTCCAACTCTCACATTCATACATGACCACTGGAAAAACCATAGCTTTGACTAGATGGACCTTTGTTGGCAAAGTAAAGTCTCTGCTTTTTAGTATGCTGTCTAGGTTGGTCATAGCTTTTCTTTCAAGGAGCAGGTGTCTTTTAATTTCATGGCTGCAGTCACAATCTGCAATGGTTTTGGAGCCCCCCTGCCCCCACCGGAATAAACTCGCTCACTGTTCCCACTGTTTCCCCATCTATTTGCCAGCTCTGTGTGCAGTATAATACACCACATTGTTAGCTTGGAAGCAGCTTTGGTGACAGTACTTTTACCACAGAAACCGGAAATGTTACCAACCAGAGCTCTGTTTCCCTTCCCACACCCCCGCCCCAGAAAGTTGATTGCTAAATAAATATCTACCAGAGTCCACCAGCCACATGAAGTCTTCTTGACAAGTATCTGTAATTGTAAGTAAACACGTTCTCTGTGCTACACATGTTCCCTGTGTATAATATTTACGAGTATCCTTAAGAAGGGCCAGGATATCTGTTTTTATTTCTGCTAGACAAGGAGAATGAAAACTCAGAGATTAAGTAATCCACCAGTATCTCAAAGCTTTAATTAAGACATACTTTGAATCCAAAATACACCTTCATATCCTATATAATGCTGTCTTCCAAGATTAATGGGTTATGAGATCCTGGAGAAAAATGCTGTCAAAGGAAAGCTTGATATACATGCCAATAGAAAACACTGATATTAAGGTGGAAAGATGCAGGCTCGGTGTTTGAGGAGTCCTGGGGGTGTCTAGGGGCCCGATGCAAGGCTCCATGCTCTCTGTCGCCCTCTGTTCACCTGAACCTCAAAGGAAGATACAAGGGCACGCTCACCAAGTCCCTGGATGCCGCCGAGCCTGGAAGGACGTATCATCTCACTTGTGTATTACGTAGATTTGTCCAAACAGTCCAGTCTCCTTTCTGGAGTCAGGAAAATTTAACAAAGTGAAATGAATAAAGGAAAGGTCATATGCATCATGTGAAAGAGAGAACGGTACAACTCCTGAAGAGAGAAGAGTTTGGGAGGAGATTGAAGGCTGTCTTTCGCCTCTGAAGAAGAAATTCTCCCATCTCTGCAGAAGAGACTCTTTCATCCAGGGAGTGGAATTTAACTAACAAAGGAGAGCTATAAGAAGGAAGATTCCATTTCAACAGGAAGAGGCATTTTCTAGTACAAAGTAGTGTACTAGTCATCTCTCAGTTTATTCAAGGAGAATTTAAAAGTCATCTCTCATGAAGTAATGATTAAATATGCAGGATTTGAAGCCAAGATCCAGGTTCAAATCTGAGCTCCACGGCTTCCTAGCTATATGATCCTAGGCAAGTCTCAGTGGTTTCCTCATCTGCAAAATGAGGATAATAGCACCTAATTCAATGGGTTGTTATCAGAATTAAAAGAAATAATGTAAGTAATTATATAGAAAGTGTTATAACAGTGCCTAGTACAAGGTCAGGCTTATGGAAACATTCACTGCCACTTTGGGATCAAGAGGGTTCCTGCCTTGAGATAAATCAGAAGTTACATCAACCTTAGTAGTCTGATTTTGTGTTTACTTAACTTCCCCTAGAACAAAAATATTTGTTGACAAATTGAGACTCTTAGTCCTTAATAATATTTATTAAGACTGCCATGGAAAATGACAGCATAAATTCTAGAGGAAGTGGAGGCAACACTTATTAAAAGAGTTTTAATAACTTCTAAGTGTTTCTGAATATATTTTTAAAATATATATTTTATTTCCTAGTAGCTCAAATGGTAAAGAATCCGCCTTCAATGCAGGAGACCCAGGTTCAATCCCTGGGTTGGGAAGATCCACTGGAGAATGAAATTGCAACCCACTCCACTATTCTTACCTGGGAACTCCCATGGACAGAGGATCCCAGTCCACGGGGTTGCAAAGATTCGGACACAACTGAGCAACTAACACAGACATCATGTCCCTAAGAAACAGACCAACAAATTAGCCTTGACATTTAACATCCTTCTAAAAATGATGTTCCTGACTTTGTATATTAGTATCTTTTTCACCCTTACTTTCATTCAAATGGGAAGTAAGTTGATATACTGCTACCTGTGGGAATAGGGGTTAAAGCTACATTTCTTTTTATCTGACCACAAATTTTATTTTTTGAAAGATTTCCTATGTACCCATTAGTTTTGATAAGTGCTCTCAGGCTAAAAAAGATGCATAGAGTTATTCTCAAAAGGAATCATCATTATTTAGTTCTTGAATTTTTACCAATAGGCAAACTTGACTCCACTATGGTTCTCAGTCGGAGCCATTGTCCAAGGAAGAAATGTCCATAAAGAAAGGATAATTAGCATTGAACAAAGCTAGTAGAGGTGATGGAATTCCAGTTGAGCTATTTCAAATCCTGGAATCAAGATGATGCTGTGAAAGTGCTACACTCAATATGCCAGCAAATTTGGAAAACTCAGCAGTGGACACAGGACTGGAAAAGGTCAGTTTTCTTTCCAATCCCAAAGAAAGGCAATGCCAAAGAATGCTCAAACTACCACACAATTGCACTCATCTCACACACTAGTAAAGTAATGCTCAAAATTCTCCAAGCCAGGCTTCAGCAATACATGAACCATGAACTTCCTGATGTTCAAGCTGGTTTTAGAAAAGGCAGAGGAACTAGAGATCAAATGGCCAACATCCGCTGGATCATCAAAAAACAAAAGAGTTCCAGAAAAACATCTATTTCTGCTTTATTGACTATGCCAAAGCCTTTGACTGTGTGGATCACAATAAACTGTGGAAAATTCTGAAAGAGATGGGAATACCAGACCATCTGATCTGCCTCTTGAGAAACCTATATGCAGGTCAGGAAGCAACAGTTAGAACTGGACATGGAACAACAGACTGGTTCCAAATAGGAAAAGGAGTACATCAAGTCAAGGCTGTATGTTGTCACCCAGCTTATTTAACTTATTTGCAGAGTACATCATGAGAAACGCTGGGCTGGAAGAAGCACAAGCTGGAATCAAGATTGCCAGGAGAAATATCAATAATCTCAGATATGCAGATGACACCACCCTTATGGCAGAAAGTGAAAAGGAACTAAAAAGCCTCTTGATGAAGGTGAAAGAGGAGAGTGAAAAAGTTAGCTTAAAGCTCAACATTCAGAAAACGAAGATCATGGCATCTGGTCCAATCACTTCATGGGAAATAGATGGGGAAACAGTGGAAACAGTGTTAGACTTTATTTTGGGGGGCTCCAAAATCACTGCAGATGGTGACTGTAGCCATGAAATTAAAAGACGCTTACTCCTTGGAAGGAAAGTTATGACCAACCTAGATAGCATATTCAAAAGCAGAGACATTACTTTGCCAACCAAGGTCCGTCTAGTCAAGGCTATGGTTTTTCCAGTGGTCATGTATGGATGTGAAAGTTGGACTGTGAAGAAAGCTGAGTGCCGAAGAATTGATGATTTTGAACTGTGGTGTTGGAGAAGACTCTTGAGAGTCCCTTGGACTGCAAGGAGATCCAACCATTCTAAAGGAGATTGGTCCTGGGTGTTCTTTGGAAGGACTGATGCTAAAGCTGAAACTCCAATACTTTGGCCACATGATGCGAAGAGCTGACTCATTGGAAAAGACTCTGATGCTGGGATGGATTGGGAGCAGGAGAAGAAGGGGATAAAAGAGGATGAGATGTCTGGATGGCATCATCAACTCGATGGACATGAGTTTGGGTGAACTCCAGGAGTTGGTGATGGACAGGGAGGCCTGGCGTGCTGCTATTCATGGGGTCGCAAGGAGTCGGACACAACTGAGCGACTGAACTGAACTGAGCATTACTTAGCCTGAAGAACAGAAGGCTAAAGAGGGAAAAAAAAAAATCTTGTGCAATACCTATTTCAAAAATACGAAGATTATTATTTGAGAGATAGTTACTGTATGTTCTTCATGTCCCCTGAGGATAAACAAGAAAGTCAGAAAAAAAAAAATACAGCTTAAATGAGAGTAATAGGGATTTTGGATAATGGTTTTAAAAAGAACTCCTGGGTAAAGAGTGCCATTGAGTATCAGAAGAGGTTAGCAAGAGACAGTGCAAGATCTTTTCCTCTAGGAGTGTTAGTTGTGTTACACTGTTTTCCAATTTGTTTCACCGCTTGCTTTACTATTTGTATTAATAAAGAAGGACAAGAAAAAGCTAACCCTTTCCTTCCAGGGATGTTAATCCACAGACAAACATAGGATCACTACTAAAGACCTGTTAGTCGCTTTCTGTTCTTCATCCCAGGTGATCCACATTTTCCTTCCCTTTAGTCTCATATAATATGGAGCTGGACTTAAGTGATCCCCCCTGGTTCTGAAACTCTCATTATTCCATCCACTGCCTGGGTGCTCCTGTTCTTCTAGCCGCTCCTCCTTTCTCCAGTGGTTCCTCACACGTCTAATAGACACTCATCATGGGTAGGCCAAACCCTCTGAACACCTCTTCTATGAAAATGTCATCCATTTTCATGGATTCAACCATCATCTTTAGGTGGATAACTCAGGTGGCCAGGTTATCTTTATATTATCTCTCAAACTGTAGTTCAGGATTTCCTTACTGATTAGTGAGTATTCTCATTTGGCTATTGCATAGTCACACAGTCATCAAAACCTCCAAACTTTCACAAAGGCACCTCATTTCCCTGACTTTTTAAACATTTCTCACCAATGCCTCCTTCAGTCACTCTATGTGCTAACCTTCAAAATGTGTGTCTTTTTCTCCATCTCTGATGCAGGCACCTCCCACCCATCTTCTCCCACCTCCAATCAGTGTCCCAGCCTCTCAATTCCTGTTCTCTTACATTGCTCTCAACTTTCTTTTCCATAGTTACTATCCGTAATTCTCAAGCACATACTGATTAGACTATAGGTTCTCTACTTTGACATTCAGGGCCCCTCACAAGCTGACTTCAAGTCACTTTCCCACATTTATCAACAATTCAAAATCCTTCTACGAGAGCCAAACTTATCCAGAGCTGCCACTCACCCTTTGCTCATCAGACCCAGCCATGGTATGTCTGTCTGAATCTCATTCATGCCTGCTTAGTCTCTTTAGCTGTGTTTGATTCTTTGCAACCCCATGGACTGTAGCCCACCAGGCTCCTCTGTCCACGGGATTCTCCAGGGAAGAATACTGCACTGGGTTGCCATTGCCTTCTCCAGGGGATCTTCCTGACCCAAGGATTGAACCTGCATCGGCAGACAGGTTCTTTACCAGCAGTGCTACCTGGGAAGCCTATGCGGTGTTGTCCAAAATCCAGCTTAAGGTACCTACCTTGGACCACCCAGTAAACAGCATTTACCTCTTCATCTACACTTCTCTCTTTAATAGTTCATTTGCTCTTAATACCTGTGGTCTTAAACTGTTAATTTTTTTCTCATATATCTTTTCCAACTCATAACTTTTTCAACTTTCAATGCATTGCAAACAATTTGAAAGCATAAACTCTTATATGACTTTGTATTCCTTGTCTTAAATAGATGTGAATGAATATTGATTAAACTGATTTTGCTCATCCTTGATTCCAAGTGTTGCTTCTATTTCTGCTTCACCAGGAGAACTATAAATAAGGCCTTCCACATTTACTTTAGTATTTCTCATAAAACTAGTAGCTTTTAATCCATCATTTCACTCTAAGGCCTATTAATCCTTCATACGAAAACAGGAAAGAGCAGGAGGGAGAGAATAAGTTAGAGGGAAAAGAGGAAGAAGTGGAAAGGAAAGACGGCAGGTGAGGAAAGATAAAAATAAGAAGAGAAAGAAAGCCCCATGGTTTTGCTTCCTCCAAGTTTGACAACTCAGAAATTATTTGTGAACCTTCTTACAGTTCAATCACCATTTTGGTGAATCAGTCAGGAAGATTATAACTCACATGAATTACTGTCAGGAGACTATTTCTCAGTTTCAAGTTATGTAAGTAAAACAACTAACAGCTTCACTTCTCCTACTATGAAGCAAGTTCTTGGCCATCCAACTTATCTTGTTGTTGTTATTCAAGCACTAAGTTATCTCTGACTCTCTGCGACCCCATGAACTGCACCACTCCAAGCTTCTCTGCCTTTCACTATCTCTCCAAGTTTGCTCAAACTCAAGTCCATAGAGTGGGAGATGTATTCCAACCATCTCATCCTCTGCTGTCCCCTTCTCCTCTTGCCCTCAATCTTTCCCAGCATCAAGGTCTTTAGCAGTGAGTCATCTCTTTGCATCAGGTGGCCAAAGTATTGGAGCTTCAGCAACAATCCTTCCAATGAATATTCAGGGTTGATTTCCTTTAGGATTGATGGGTTTGATCTCCTTGAAGTCCAAAGGATTCTCAAGAGTCTTCTCCAGCACCACAGTTTGAAAGCATCCATTCTTTGGTTCTGTCTTCCTTATGGTCCAACTCTAACATCAGTAAATTAGTTCAGTTCAGTCACTCAGTTGTGTCTGACTCTTTGAGACCCCATGGACTGCAGCATACTAGGCTGCCCTATCCATCACTAACTCCCAGGGCTTGCTCAAACTCATGTCCATCAAGTTGGTGAAGCCATCCAACCATCTCATCCTCTTTTATTCCCTTCTCCTCCTGCCTTCAATCTCTCCCAGCATCAGGGTCTTTTCCAATGAGTCAGTTCTTTGCTAAAGTATTGGTGGCCAAAGTATTGGAGCTTCAGCTTCAGCATCAGTCCTTCCAGTGAATATTCAGGATGGATTTCCTTTAGGATTGACTGGTTTGATCTCTCTGCTGTCCAAGGGACTCTCAAGAGTCTTCTCCAACACCACATTTCAAAAGCATCAATTCTTTGGCACTCAGCTTTCTTTACGGTCCAACTCTCACATCCATACATGACTACCGGAAAAACCATAGCTTGTCTATATGACCTTTGTCGGCAAAGTGACATCTCTGCTTTTAAATATGCTGTCTAGGTTGGTCATAGCTTTTCTTCCAAGGAATAAGCATCTTTTAAATTCATGGCTGCAATTCTCATTCCCAGTGATTTTGGAGCACCACCCCCCCCCCACCCCGCCCAAATGAAATCTGTCACTATTTCCAATTTTTCCCCATCTATTTATCATGAAATGATGGGACTGGATGCCATAATCTTCATGTTTTGAATGCTGAGTCTTACCTACTTGAATGGAATTATTGCCAGTCAGTTTCTGGGTATCGCAGCTGAATTTCCTTCTTTTAATTCTAGGAATATTGCCTCTTTGGCTATCTTAGTGTTTTCTGTCATTAAGATTATTTTTTTCCCTTTAGCATTAAGTCAAAGTTAATGCCTAGCCTTCTGCTGTGGCACTGTTGTTGAGTGGAGCAAATTATATCATTCTCACTAATCCATCAAATCCAAATACTAAAAATGAATTCCCCCTGGTGGCATAAACAAACCAGCCTTTAAAATGCAGAATATCATAGCAGATTGTCCTTGGCTGCTCACTATACTGTATGTTCTGACACTTGTTGGAGTATTTACAGTGCTTCTGCTAAAAAAAGAATTGATCAAGGGAAAACAGCCAAGTTCAGAGTGTTTTAAATCTACATTACATACTGTCAAAATAACTTTTAAATATATGTGAAAGTGAATATTTGCAATTCAAAACAAGAACACAAAAGGGAGAAATAGAAAATGCTTCTACTTCATATAAATTATATTAGAAAGAAGTTACTTGGATCATCCATTTTCTAGCAGACTCATGGAGAAATGGATGGCAGTGTAAGAGCATCCTCCTCCCAGATATTGCCCATATAATGGAAAACAATAATCTCTAGAAAGAAAGATTAAAGATTAAGTACAAACAGCTGAACAGAAGATAATTCAGAGTATGATGACATATGGCCTTCTGATAGTATAACCATCATTTTGATATAGGAACTCGAGAATCAGATAAGTGTTTATTAAGCCCCTAGAATGCAACTGGCACTGTATCTGGTTCTTGGGAAACACAGAAGAGGCACAAGATTTGGTGCCTCTGTCAAAGGAGTAAGTAATCTAGTGCGGCGTATAAGAGCAATGCGAAAAGCACAGTGTTAAATGTAAGCCTTTTGCATCGACTAGAAGAGGAACACCAATTCAGAGAAGGGACAGAGAGCTGAATAATGGAATAGTCCATGTGGCTTCTTAAAGGAGTCAGGGAGAAAATGGGAATGAGATGGGAGCCTCAGGAATTAATACATTTTGACTCAGTGGTTGGAAGTGGTGAGGAGACAGTCTCAATAGGCATCTTCATGACAGCAACACTACTGATCAATGGGGAGCAGTTGAGGAGGCCACCTCAACTGGGGAGGAGGCTGTGTCTGTGCAGTAGAGAACACTCAATGTTGATAAGCCAATTTTAGATGGTCTTATAAATAGAAACTTGAAATACAGCATTGCATGTGGTTAGGACACCAATGGGATGCCTGGCTTGGATCTGTGACTGTGGAGCCAAGGACAACAAAAGGAATGAATAACCAAAGTTCATTTGAGCATTCTTTGTGATTTCCAATAAATCATGGAACAAGGAAAAAAGAGAAACTATAAACATAGCAAGGATATAGAAAAAAGCAAGAGAAGCTCTGAACAAATTTTTCAAAGATTTGAACCCCATCAAGAATCAGGTTCAAGTGACTAAATTGATTGATTTACTAAGACCCTTGTTATGTGTAAGCAATGGTTGAGAACAATCCCTTGTTCACCTACTCACAGAAAAATTAAGGAATTCAAATAATGTCATTAATGGGGCATGTCTATTTTGTCCTTTGTCCACTCTTTTATTTTCTAGATGGTTCCCTCAGCTGAGGCAACCACCTTACCAAACATAATCACACCTACTGACTAGAAAGTTCCTTCCCCAGGAATTTAGATTGGGATTTGAAGATGTTAATTTGGCTGTTCCCTTAACCTAACACCATATTAAAAAGCAGAGGCATTACTTTGCTGACAAAGGTCCATATAGTCAAAGTTATTGTCTTTCCAGTAGTCATGGATGGATGTGAGAGTTGGACTATAAAGAAAGCTGAGTGCCTAAGAATTGATGCTTTTGAACTGTGGCATTGGAGAAGACTCTTGAGAGTCCCTTGGACTGCAAGAAGATCCAACCAGTCCATCCTAAAGGAGATCAGTCCTGAATATTCATTGGAAGGACTGATGCTGAAGCTGAAACTCCAATACTTTGGCCACCTGATACGAAGAACTGACTCATTTGAAAAGACCCTGACGCTGGGAAAGATTGAAAGCAGGAGGAGAAGAGAATGGCAGAGGACAAGATGGTTGGTTGAGTTTGAGTCAAACACCGACTCAATGGACAGGAGTTTGAGCAAGCTCTGGGAGTTGGTGAAGGACCGGGAAGCCCAGGGTGCTGCAGTCCATGGGGTCACAAAGAGTTGGACATGACTGAGTGACTGAACAAACAAATTAAATGAGGGTGAGGCACACATGAAAATGAGAATTGTCATCTTAGTCATCTGGCCCAGGAAACAGCACAGACTAATCTGCAAGAATATGCCCCAGCCAGGTGGCTAGACTCAGAAAAAGGATGAGAGATGTATAGTGAGAGCTGACTCACTCCAGCCAAGTAAAGCCCATAGCACTGAATCTCATCTGACCTCCAGGACCATGAACAAGTCCAGCTGAGAGTAGCAGACTTATTCAGCCAATCTCAAGCTTCATTGTTGACCCTCAACCAAATAAATAAATGTTTGGTGACAAAAAACACTTACTCTCCTGTGCTGCTGAGATTTCATGGTTGTTATGCAGTTAGCTGACTAAATTAATGACATTCCTAACCTAATTTGAGCTTCTCAATATACCTCTGTATTCTTATAATACATTTCCTTTTTTGAATAAGTCAGTTCAAGCAAGCAAGCAAGATCTAATATACTAAAACACACTAGAAAGGAAAAAAAAAAATGCCACAACACACTGAGGTCAATATTCTATACACCTATTAAGGTGGAGGTTCCTGTACAAAACAGAGAGACAGATGATCCAAGTTGATCATCACAGATGATCCAAGCCTGCCTAAATCTGCTAACTGTCCCTTCCCTTCACTAAACCATTCTACATCTACCCTACTCCCAGGCTGTGCAGTGCTTCTTTCTCAGAACTTATTTTCTCCACTAATCTATTCCATCTCCCATGCTTTCAGGGCTCCTGCTATGAGTTAGTGGTCTCCATAGTACATGGATCTGTTAATGAAATTTGTAAGAGGGTATGATCAATTAGGTCATACTCTATCATCTTTTATACCTAGAATCACTTCTGTTTCATGAGACCCATGGAGAAGTAACATCTTTATCCAAAGGCATGAATTTCTAAAAGCAGAATTTCCAGCCCTGCAATGGGTGGAGAAGTTTTCTCCCCAGTCTCCTCAATTACATAAGAGTATGGACTGAGTCTAATGATTTCCAGAGACATAAACCAATCATACTGCCAACTACAGACCGGCACTTGCCAAGAGCATTGCCAGTGACTGAACACCAAGGGCATTTGCCATCTGCCTTGGCAGAGATTGAACCCTGTGCCACTGCAACTGTTGACCTTCAACACCCACTGAGGGAGTTCACAGTGGAGTGAGGCACTCTGTGCTTCAGGGAATCTGGTGGAACAGGACTTTAGATAGATATTTTCAGGAACTGATTTCATGATCACAATCCTTGCATCTCTTCATATCTAGAAAAGCACTGAATCCCTTCCTGATGACATCAGCTCCTCGTGACTTTTCTAAAATGAGTACTTGATGGCATTGAATTCCTCCTTCACCCTCACTGAACTTTTATATATTGACTCCTCATTGAACTCCTCACTGAATTCATATATTGACCTTCCCCCACTGCCTCGTTGGAGCAGTCTCTTAGAATTGTTGGGAGTGTGTGTAATTTCCTGGGTTTTGTGTCACCACAATAAAAACTTGAAACAGCTGACCAGTGTCACACTCAGTTATGGCTCAGAGTTTTATTTGGTAAACAAAGGACAGTACACCCTTGAGGCATGAGGGCAAGCCAACCCCAAAGGAGAGGCCTCAACCCATCTGAGATCCCTATTTGTGTAAGTTTTGTCTCCTCCCCCCAAGCCTGTCTTATGCAAATTAGGGCTAGCCAGAAAGGGAACACATGTTTGTTTCCCCTGAGGTTCTCACTCAGGTCTGAAGAGTTTTCCTTTGTGCCTTTTTCCTTGGCTTTTCCCTTTCTTTGTCTGTCTTTCAGTCACCACCATTTAGACACCTTTTTCCTATTCTAACTACATAACAGAACTAACTCAGGTGCTGTCTCTCAGGCTGCAGTCCCCATTTTATGCCACCAAAACCTTAATACACAGCTCTCAAGTTGCGCATCTTTTTTAATCAACAATACTTCAGTTCAATCACTCAGTCATGTCCGAATCTTTATGACCCCATGGACTGCAGCACACCAGGCTGCCCTGTCCATCACCAACTCCAGAGCTTTCCCAAACTCATGTCCATCGAGTCAGTGATGCCATCCAACCATCTCATCTTCTGCCATCCCCTTCTCCTCCTGCCTTCGATCTTTCCCAGCATCAGAGTCTTGTCAAATGAGTCAGCTCTTCGCATCAGGTGGCCAAACTATTGGAGTTTCAGCTTCAGGATTACTCCTTCCAATGAATATTCAGGACTGATTTCCTTTAGGATTGACTCGTTTGATCTTCTTGCAGTCCAAGGGACTCTCAAGAGTCTTCACCAACACCACAGTTCAAAAGCATCAATTATTTGGTGCTCAGCTTTCTTTAAGTCCAAGTCTCACATCCATACATGACTGCTGGAAAAACCATAGCTTCAACTATACGGACCTTTGTCAGCAAAGTAATGTCTCAGCTTTTTAAAAAGCTGTCTAGTTTGCATTCCCACCAAAAATGACCCAGCAATCCCACTGCTGGGCATACACGCCGAGGAAACCAGAATTGAAAGAGACACATGTACCCCAATGTTCAACGCAGCACTGTTTATAATAGCCAGGACATGGAAGCAACCTAGATGTCCATCAGCAGATGAATGGTTAAGAAAGCTTGGTACATATACACAATGGAGTATTACTCAGCCATTAAGAAGAATACATTTGAATCAGTTCTAATGAGGTGGAGGAAACTGGAGCCTATTATACAGAGTGAAGTAAGCCAGAAAGAAAAACACCAATACAGTATACTAACGCATATATATGGAATTTAGAAAAACAGTTAATGATAACCCTGTATGTGAGACAGCAAAAGAGACACAGATGTATAGAACAGTCTTTTGGACTCTGTGGGAGAGGGAAAGGGTTGGATGAATTGGGAGAATGGCATTGAAACATGTATATTATCATATGTGAAATGAATTGCCAGTCCAGGTTCGATGCATGATACAGGATGCTTGGGGCTGGTGCACTGGGATGACCCAGAGGGGTGGGATGGGGAGGGAGGTGGGAGGGGGGTTCAGGATGTTCACGTGTACACCCGTGGCAGATTCATGTTGATGTATGGCAAATCCAATACAATATTGTAAAGTAATTAGCCTCCAATTAAAATAAATAAATTTATATTCAAAAAAAAGAAAAAATAATAAAAAGCTGTCTAGGTTGATCATAGCTTTTCTTCCAAGGAGCAAGTGTGTTAATTTCATGGCTGCAGTCACCATCTGCAGTGATTTTGGAGCCTCCAGAAATAAAGTCTCTCACTGTATCCATTGTTTCCCCATCTATTTGTCATGAAGTGATGGGACCGGATGCCATGATCTTAGTTTTCTGAATGTTGAGCTTTAAGCCAAAATTTTCACTCTCCTCTTTCATTTTCATCAAGAGAGTCTTTAGTTCTTCTTTGCTTTCTACCATAAGGATGGTGTCATCTGCATTCTGAGGTTATTGATATTTCTCCTAGCAATCTTGATTCCAGCTTGTGCTTCTTCCAACCCAGCATTTCTCATGATGTGTTCTGCATATTAAGTTAAATAATCAGGGTGACAATATACAGCCTTGACATACTCCTTTCCCAATTTGGAACCAGTCTGTTGTTCCAAGTCCAATTCCAACTGTTGCTTCCTGACTTGCATACAGACTTCTCAGAAGGCAGGTCAGGTTGTCTGGTATTTCCATTTCTTTAAGGATTTTCCACAGTCTATTGTGATCCACACAGTCAAAGACTTTGACAAAGTCAATAAAGCAGAAGTAGATGTTTTTATGTAACTCTCTCGACTTTTCAATGATCCAGTGGATGTTGGCCATTTGATCTCTGGTTCCTCTGCCTTTTCTAAAATCAGATTTAACATCTGGAAGTTTATGGTTCACATACTGTTGAAGCCTGCCTTGGACAATTTTGAGCACTATTTTGCTAGCATGTGAGATGAGTGCAAATGTCCATTATTTTGAACACTCTTTGGTAATGCCTTTCTTTGGGATTGGAATGAAAACTGACCTTTTCCAGTCCTGTGGCCACTGCTGTTCTCCAGATTTGCAGGCATATTGAGTGCTGCTCTTTCACAGCATCATCTTTTAGGATTTGAAATAGCTCAACTGGAATTCCATCACCTCCACTAACTTTGTTCGTAGTGATGCTTCCTAAGGCCCACTTGACTTCACATTCCAGGATGTCTGGCTCTAGGTGAGTGATCACACTATCGTGATTATCTTGGTTGTGAAGATCTTTTTTGTATAGTTCTCTTGTGTATTTTTGCTTCCTCTTCTTAATATCTTCTGATTCTGTTAGGTCCATACCATTTCTGTCTTTTATTGTGCCCATCTTTGCATGACATGTTCCCTTGGTATCTCTCATTTTCTTGAACAGATCTCTAGTCCTTCCCGTTCTATTGTTTTCCTCTATTTCTTTGCACTGATCACTGAGGAAGGCTTTCTTATCTCTCTTTGCTATTCTTTGGAACTCTGCATTCAGATGGGTATATCTTTCTTTTTCTCCTTTGCCTTTAGCTTCTTTTCTTTTCTCGGCTATTTGTAAGGCCTCATTAGACAAACATTTTGCCTTTTTGCATTTCTTTTTCTTGGGGATGGTCTTGATCATTGCCTCCTGTACAATGTCATGAACCTCCATCCACTGTTTTTCAGGTACTCTGTCTATCAAATCTAATCCCTTCAATCTATTTGTCACTTCCATTGTATAATTGTAAGGGATTTCATTTAGGTCATACCTGAATGGTCTAGTGGTTTTCCCCACTTTTTTAAAGTTAAGTCTGAATTTGGCAATAAGAAGTTCATGATCTGAGCTACAGTGAGCTCCTGGTCTTGTTTTTGCTGACTGTATAGAGCTTCTCTATCTTTGGCTGCAAAAAAAATATAATCAGTCTGATTTCAGTGTTGACCAACTGGTGATGTCCATGTGTAGAGTTGTCTCTTGTGTTGTTGGAGTTTGCTATGATCAGTGTGTTCTCTTGGCAAAACTCTGTTAGCCTTTGCCTTGCCTCATTTTGTACTCCAAGGCCAAATTTTCCCTGTTACCTCAAGTATCTCGTGACTTCCTACTTTTGCATTCCAGTCCCCTGTAATGAAAAGGACATCTTTTGGGGCTGTTAGTTCTAGAAGGTCCTGTAGGTCTTCACAGAACCATTGAACTTATGCTTCTTCAGCATTACTGGTTGGGGCATAGACTAGGATTACTGTGATATTGAATGGTTTGCCTTGGAAATGAACAGAGGCCATTGTGTCATTTTTGAGATTGCACCAATTACTGCATTTTGGACTCTTTTGTTGACTATGAGGTCAAGAGGATTGTTTACCAAGTGAGCCACAAAGGAAGCCCAATACAATAAATGGGAAACGTCATTATTTTTTTTTTTTTTAACAGAGCTTGTTTGCTTTTGTTTCCTGTAGACATGGGAAAAACAAAACTAGAGAAACAGTAGATGGTACGAGTGTGTCTACAAGGGTTCCTGTGGGTTGGTAAGTGAGAGGAGGCCTGGTGTCCAAACCTCGGGAAAGACTCGAGACTCAACCCTTTCTAGCACTGTTGCAAAGCTGTTCCTCCCTGGGTTTCTCATGGTATTAAAACCTAGGGCATTAGAAGAAATGCAAGGAAAGGATGAGAAGTTTATTCTTTGTTTCTGCTTTTCCAAAGGCCTGCTGACCTGGAGAGATGGACAGTCACCAGTGACAAGGATCAGGAAGTCTACCCCTTGATGCCTGGGCTCTGGGAGTCATATTTGTCATTCCCAGTGCTTTCCTCTCAGGGGTATCTTGTTTTCACAGGGCCTGGCTTCAGTACTCTGAGGACAGGGAGCCAGGCTCATAGCAGAAGAGACATCATTCTTCATCACCCAGGCAGGAAAGAGAAGGGTAAAAGAGGATGGAGAAGGTGCCATCTATGACTGTTGATTAATTACCAGTCTTGACAGTGACAGGAATGTGAAAAAACAGAGCAGAAAGGTAAAAAAAAAAAAAAAAGCAACTTTATAGCCTCCTACACAGAAAATAACTGTATCTTAAATTAGAAAAATCAGTTAATCACATCAAATGTATTATAGTCAGAATCTGAGAATCTGGAAACTATAAATAAACAAATACGTCTCAAGGCTTGCATTTTCTGGGGGGTCCTGCACATCCAGGAGACCTGAAGGTAGGGGGCAACGATCTCTGAAAACCAACGCCAGGTTTCTGTACCTGAGTTTATTTCCTCTGCCTCCTGTGTGCCTTGCTTTTCAGTGTTGACAAAAAAGGCAATGGCCGTCAATAAGCAGAGACACCGAGGTCGCTCAGATCTTACTGCCTAACCCCTCCTGGAAGCAAGCCGTCAGAATCCCTGGTTTCTTTGCTGGTAATCCTCAAAAGCAGGGGTCCCCAACCTCCAAGATGTAATGCCTGATGACCTGTGGTGCAGCTGATATAATAATCATGGAAATAAAGTGCACAAAAAATGTAGTGTGCTCAAATCATCCCAAAACAATCTCCCCATGCCCAGTATGTGGGAAAATTGCCTTCCATGAAACAAGCCCCTGGTGCCAAAAAGGTTGGGGCACACTGCTATAAAGGATTCTTATTCCTTACTTTTCTTCCAGTGTCAACTGGCCTCCACACTACCCAGGGGGGAAGAAATGCCCCCCAACTACCTTCCAGTGTGCTAGAAACTCCCAGAAGTAGAACTGTTCCTTTAGGTCAGAGAATTCCATTTCTGGGAGGACTCAGTGAAATGCCAGATCTGTTCATTAGAAGTCCCCGAAACAAACTGTCAGCTTGACAATGTAACCCAAGGCTAGGAAGTTCCTAGTCATTTCTGGGAACAGAGGGAAGGAAAAGGTTCTGGGTTTTTCTTTTATTTGTTGTTTTGTTTTTTCTTTTATCTGTTGTTTTTTCTTTTCTTCTGCACGTCAAAGGAAATCAGTTGAAATAATCTAAGCCATCATTGGAAACAAAGCGAAGATTAGAGGAACTCAGAGAAAATACAATATCAGGATCTAAGTCAAGTGGAAATCCTGGTTACTCAAGGATCCTGGAAACCTCTCCTAAAAATTTGTTTTACCATGGAAATATTGTTGAAATAAAACACATCCTCTTAAAATTGTGTTAATGTCTTAGAACAATAAATTATGTCATTGTATAAGTGAAGAAATTTAAAACACTTCCAATTTTAAATTTTTATGTATTTATTCTTGATAATACATTATGGGGTTGTCTTGTTTGGATTGCATTAATTATATCTGCATTATGAAAAATCTTGTCCTAGAACTAACTGACATCATCAGATAATGTTCTATGGAGCAGTGTTGCTCAGAAGTAAAAAATACGTTCCATTTATTGTAGGAATTCTAAGGTACTCTCATCCAGTGGAAAACATAATAGAAAACTTTTTATTCATTTAAGACTCTCCTCCAATGTATTTTCCCATCCATATTATTTTTTTCTTTTTTATACTAATATCTTCAAGAATCTTCCATATAACTGTGATTGAACCAAGTATTTAAACAGATTCCCCCCACCTCCACCACCACCAATTACTTTGGCCACTTGGAACTTCAATTTCATTTGAGAAGAGTCTTCTCAATGGTTAAAAACAATATTCAGAATAAACATTGCTAAAAATTTGCAAAATTAAACTGTAACTTATGCTTACAGTACTTAGAACAATGATTTACACAAAGATGAATGCAAAAGCAAAATAATCTAAATTTAAATAAATGAGATTCCAAGACATTCATGCTTGTTCCTATTTTTCCCTCTCTCTCTTTTAACCATACCCCTTGTTCTGTGACACTGCTAATACACTACTAAAGGCTGAAATAAATCTCTCTTACCAATCTCTCACCTATGCAATTTAAAACCAGAGACAGATCCAGAGGGTGAAATCCATCTCTCTTTCCCCTTTAGTGTTCTCTTTAATTTACGTTCCTTTAAACATCACTATTCTTATTCAGAGGCTACAGCATATTTATATTATCACCACTCCTCCCAGAAGTTCAACTCTTTTCACATATATCTTTCTATTCTTTTCAAAATCCTTCTATGACAAAGCCAAAGAGTAGGTTTATTGTTTGGCTGATTCTCTAGTAGAATGATCACCAGATCTTTTTACATCCTGCTTCTCTGAGCGTATCAACCCCATTCTTCCCAGAGACAAACTCAGCACATAGTTGGTGCTCAACCACATTTGTCAGACTCTCAGAGTTGGAAGGGATCTTTGGGAACATCTAAATAGTGATTCTGAGAGCCAAAGAAATGAAGTCACTTGTCTATCTTCCAGTATTATTTTGCTATACTGGTTTAAACTGTGTTGGTTTGGTAACTATTGTAAATTGGGGGTATTGCCTATTAACAATGTCATGGTCATTTCAGTGAAGTGACTCAGCCATACATATACATGTATCCATTCTCCTCCAAACCCTTCTCCCACCCAGGCTGGTACATAACATTGAACACACATTCGTGTGCCATACAATAGGTCCTTGTTGCTGGTTCATTTTAAATATATTAAGTGCTTTAATCTTGACAACTGTATCTAAAATGCACACTATTATCATCCTCAGATTATCATATTTTATAGACCAAGAATCACAGACCTAGAGAGGCTTAGTAACATGGTTCAGTGGCCCAACTAATGAATGGAAGGACCAAGATCCCAGTTCCATTCTAACTGCAGCACTCCCTACTAACTATATCTTGTGTTATAAAGTAGACAGTGACCAGGAGCTAGTGATTATTGCCTGCTCCATGATCTCCTTTGTTTCTATAACTGCCTAAGCATTCCTATGTGAGATCCTTCACTTTTCTGTTAAATGGTAAGACAGATTAACACACTGCCATTGGAGTATTCATATGCATTGAAAGCATTTAATAAAGTGGAAAGCTCAGAACTTTAAATTGAGAGAAATTAGCAGGCAAATCCATATTCTGTCAATTATCTGCTAAGTGGTTTCAGGCAAACTTGACTTCTTGAATCTCAGTAGGCTGTTCCAAGAGTAGTTTGCTACAAGGCTTCAAAGTCTTACGTCAAATGCCTGGCAAATAGGATGCTGTCAATGAACAGCATCTGTTATCACTGTTGCTAAATGGAAAGTTCTTATATTTGTCCGTCTCTGCCATGATGTTACAAACTTTGGGCACTTTCTATTTTCTGCCAGTGGACACATTGTGCCAAGATTCCATAGTAAGTGGACACATGGTGATTCAGTAAGTCAGAACCTGGATAGATCCTCTGGCATCCTGGTTTTATGACTTCTACGGCAATGGGCAGAAGTTTTCAGGCACTTTGATCCACCACCATCAAAAGGCTGCCTCCCTGAAGAGTAGTCCTCAGACCCAGTGGTTGTACTAGGAGTCTTTCCCTGTCATGACTCACTGATCTGCCCTGATTTGGCTACCAGGTGTGTCTTTGCATTTCAGTTTTCTCTCCCTACTCTCCTAATTTATTTGCTCTGGTGTCTGGCCTGTGTTCTAAACTCAGTTTCATTTCTGAAATACTGGAGTGATGACTTCTCCATAGTTCACATGTCTCACTGCTGTGTGTACCAGTCTCCTTAGAATTCTGCTCTGGTTGACCCTGACAGGCCTTCACTCAAAGACCACAGGAGAGTATCTCCTGCTTGGGAGCTCTCTGCTGGTCTCTGTTGGCTTCCGGTCGCTACACCCAAAGCACACAGTGACCCTGATTCACTGGAGATGGGACTCTCCACGGGACAGTCAAGCATGTATACGTCTGATCCATGCTGAATCTTTGTTCCTACCATGCTTTAGATTATGCGCAGTTATAAGGGTAAACCCTGAAACCAGGAAGACTCTTGCTAGGGCTTAATAAGTTCATAGTGTCAGTGTGAATTCATTTTCAACAGTTTCTAAGAGACTTAGTACAACAGAAGGTTAAGCTAGGAAATGGAGTTGCAGGTGTAGAAAACAAACCCATGGTTACAAAGGGGTAAAGTGTGGAAGGTATAAATTGAGAGACTAGGATTGACATATACACACTACTCTATATGAAACAGATAACTAATAAGGACCTACTGCATAGCACAGGGACTCTACTCAATACTCTGTAATCAACTCTATGGGAAAAGAATCTGAAAAAGAGTGAATATATGTATAACTGATTGACTTTGCTACCCAGCAGAAACTAACACAACACTGTAAACCAACTACATGTCAATAAAAATTGAAAAGTAAATAAGAATCAGAACGGGTTCTGAATAAACAAGATCGAGGTTCCCTTTTGTCATCCCTGTATCTCCACCAGAGTATTCAGAATGCCAGGGGACCTCTAAAGTAATTTCCTTTCTCAGGGATTCTCTGCATTAGGACAAGAATGGCTGTGACCTCTTTGGATCTAAACTTTGGAGAAGTGAAAGGAATCAAAGAGTATCAGAGTTTGAACTTTCACCTTCAGAGCACATCAGGACCAGAAATCAGTGCCAGCAGAATCTTGAATTCCAGAAAACAGAACAACTAAAGGTCCATTAGAAAATGACCACTGGTTAATACTGCATTTTGCAAAGAGTGGGCCTTTAAAATAAAGAATTTTTTTATGTATAAATTAGACTTGAATCCAATTCACTTTTTCAGTAAGAATTATTTAATATTTATAATGCACCATGAGCACTGGGGAGATCAAGGGTATAGAAGGGAGACAGAGAAAAAGAAAGGAATTATGTCAGTTCAGTGGGGAAAAGCTGATATTTTACTGACTGTCAAGCACAGCATGATGACAATAAAGGAAATTTTCAGTAAGGATTATAGACCTGTTCAATGGAATCTGAAAATGCTTCCATGACAAGCACACAAGCAAGCCTCATTTTATCACTCTTCACTTTATCGCACTTGGCAGACATTGTGCTTTTTACAAATTGAAGGTTTGTGGCAACCCTGTGTTGAGCACATCTATCCACCATGTTTCCAATAGCATTTTCTCACTTCATGTCTCTGTGTCACATTTTGGTAACTCTTGCAGTATTTCAATTTTTTTTTAAATATCATTATATTCGTTGTGGTGATCTGTGATCAGTGATTTTTTTTATGTTACTATTGTATTGTTTTGGAGTATCCACATAAGATGATGAACTTAATTGATAAATGTTGTGTGTGTTCTGACTGCTTCACCAAATGACCATTCCTCCATCTCTCTCTCCCCACATAGGCCTCCCTATTCCCTGAAACACAACAATATTGAACCTTATTGAGCCAGTTAATAACCTTACAAGGGCCTCTAAGTGTTCAAGTGAAAGGAAAAGTCACATGTCTCTCACTTAAAATCAAAGGTTAGAAATGATTCAGTTGAACAAGGAAGGCATGGCAAAAGCCAAAATAGGATGAAAGCTAGGCCTCTTGCACCAAATAGTTATCCAAATGGTGAGGGCAAAGGAAAACTTCTTGAAGGAAATTAACAGTGCTACTCCAGTGGACACAAGAATGATAAGGGAGCTAAGCAGACTTATTGCTGACTTGGAGGAAGTTTCAGTGGTCTGGTTAGAAGATCAAGTCAGCACAGCCTTCCCTTAAGCCACAAATCTAATTCAGAGCAAGGCCCTAACCCCCTTAATTCTATGAAGGCAAAGAGGGATGAGGAAGCAACTGAAGAAGAGTCTGAAGTTAGCCGAGGTTGTTGGTTCATGAGGATTAAGGAAAGAAGCTGTCTTCATTACAGGAAGACCATGCAAAGTGAAGCAGCAAGTACTGATGTAGAAGCTACAGTAAATTACCCAGATTACCTAATATAATCAGTGAAGGTGGTTGCCCTAAGCCATAGATTTGTCAATAGACAAACAGCCTCACAGTGGAAGAACATGCCATCTAGGACTTCCATAGTTAGAGAGGAAAAGTCAACGACTGGCTTCAAAGGACAGACTGATGCTCTTGTTAGGGGATCATGCAGCTGGTGACTTTAAACAGAAGCCAGTGCTCATTTAGCATTCTGAAAATTTTGGGACCCTTAAGAATTATGTTACATCTACTCTGCCTATACTTTATAAGTGGAAAAGCAAAGCCTGGATGACAGCACATCTGTTTACAGCACAGTTTACTGAATACTTTAAACCACTGTTGAGACTTACTGCTCAGAAAAAAAAATCTCTTTCACTATATTACTGCTCATTAACAATGCACCTGCTTACCCACGAGCTCAGATGGAGATGTACAACAAGATTAATGTTTTCATGCCTGCCGACACAACATCCACTCTGTAGCCCATAGATCAAGGAGTAATGTTTGACTTCCAAGTTTTACTATTTAAAAAATACATTCTACAAGACTACAGCTGCTGTAGATAGTGATTCCTCTGATGGATCAGGGCAAAGAAAGTTGAAAAACTTATGGAAACCATTCACCATTCTAGATGTCATCCATTAAGGACATTTGGGATTCATGGGAAGAGGTCAAGGTATCAACATTAACAAGAGTTGGAAGAATGTGATCCCAACCCTCACGGATGACTTTGAGAGGTACGAGGAGTAAGCACATGCAGATGTGGTGAAAATGGCAAGGGAACTAGAATTAGAAGTGGCACCTGAAGATGTGACTGAATTGCTGCAATCTCATAATAAACCTTCCATAGAGTTATTTCTCATGCATGGACAAAGAAAGTGGTTTCTGGAGATGGAATCTACTCCTGGTGACGATGCTATGAAGACAGTTGAAATTTAGAAAACCAAGGATTTAGAATGTTACACCAACTTAGTTGATAAAGCAGTAGCAGGGCTTGAGAATGCCGACTCCAACTTTGAAGGAGGTTCTGTGGGTAAAATGCTATCAGACAGCATCACATACTATAGGGAAGTCATTCATGGAAGAAGAGTCAATCAGTGCAGCACAGTTCAGTGTCGTCTTATTTTAAGACATGGCCACAGCCACCCAGCCTTCAGCAACCACCATCCTGATCAGTCAGCCATGACACTGAGGCAAGACTCTCTACAGGCTTCCCAGATGGCTCAGCAGTAAAGAATCCACGTGCCAATGCAGGGTACACAGTTTCGATCCCTGGGTTGGGAAGATCCCCTGGAGAAGGAAATGGCCACCCACTCCAGTATTCTTGCCTGGGAAATCCCATGGACAGAGGAGTCTGGTGGGCTACAGTCCATGGGGTTGCAAAGAGTTGGAAATGACTGAGCAACTAAACAACACAGACTCTCCACAGGCAATAAGTTTACAATTCACGAAAATCTCAGATGTTAGCATATTTTAGCAACAATTACTTTTTAATTAAGGTATAGATATTGTTTTTGAGACACAATGCTACTGTATTTTTAATAGACTATACTTAATAGTCAATTATACTTAATAGACTATGTATAAAAATAACTTTTACACGCACTGGAAAATGAAAAAAAGTGTGACTTGCTTTATTGAAATACTTGTTTTATCACAGTAGTCTGGAACAGAATCTGCAATATCTCTGAGGTATGCCTGCATTCCTTTCTTCTTTTTGACGCAATCTCTGATCCATAAAGACTGCTGGCAATATCCATCATTGAAAATTATAGGGAAATCTGAGAAAATGAGTAGGTAAAACATTATTTCCCTTCAGGGGATTTTTTAAGGAATGTCCAATATCACCCAACTCCAAAATGCAATGTGTTTCCTATTCAGAACTCATACCCAAGTGTAATGTAAATTCCTACCCCTGCTATAAATACTGTCTTCAGGGAAATCTTTCTCAAGGAAGACAAAAATCACAGTATAATACACTTGAAAAGATGCAACAAACCTGTCACCCTTTGACGAATCGATAAATATGTTTTTATTGTTACCGTGAAATAGGTTACATATGTATACAGTTGTATGACTCTTTTTTTATGCAAGAAATAATGTGGGATTGCATTTGGTATGGAGTGACTTAGTTTTCACTGTTCTACATCACTGTCAAAAGTTCCATTCACAGGTCCCCACTGCATACATCTTTCTAGAAAGGAGCTAGGGGTGGGTACAGGGCAGGGTTGGGGTAGTCTTTGCTACAGATGTAAAAGCCATACTCCTCGCTAGATGACTTGAACTTTGCTTGGAAATTTTCCATCTCTCAGTCTCAGATTCCTGGGAATGTTGCTTGGTTATTCCTCCTTTGTCTCTTTCTTTCTCTCCTTCTCCTCCCTCTTTTCATTGTGCAGCCCAAGAAAAATCACATGACCTCCCAACAAGGACCAAAGGGCAAACATCTAAACACTTACCAAAGCCGGCTGAAAGAGAATGATCAGTTAGCTATTCAACGTGCGATGGATTTAAGAGTGGCTGGGGCTCCCCATGGGGAGTTTAAAATCATTTGACTCAATAGTCTTGGTGGGTTCGCTCTGGAGAAGCAACTGTCTTTTCACAGAGATTCAGTAACCATGTGTGCATGGATATCCTGTGAAAATGACACCTTCCCATGAAGGCTATGTCCCCAAAAGATGTTCACTAGAAATATCTTCGTACAGTCTAAGGAAAGGAATCTTATGTTGTACAGGCTAAAAGGCAAGCAGTAATATGAAGCTGCTTTTAAAAACCCTACTTTTTCACATATCTCTAATTTAGATAATTAATACCAGGATGTCTGAAATAGGGGACTTGAAAATACTTCTTAAAGGTAGGCTATGTAGTTTGGAAAGAAACATCACCATAACCATCACCACCACCAATTGTACAATATTTACTTTGAATGCATCACCCAAAGTACTGGAATTAATAAATTCATGCAACTTTCTTGCTTTATTTAACACCCCTTATTAGTGACTCAAAGCATTTACTTTGTAATGTTGAATGAAGGTGTAACAGAAATATATAATTATTTCTGTGGGTGGCTCAGGGGTAAATAATCTACCTGCCAATGTAAGGAGCCACAGGAAACATGGGTTCAATCCCTGGGTTGGGAAGATCCCCAGAAGGAACTGACAACCCACTCCAGTATTCTTGCTTGAAAAATCCCATGGACAGAGGAGCCTGGTGGGTTACAGTACATAAGGGTCGAAAAGAGTCAGACGCGACTGAGTGACTGAGCACACAAGAGAGAAACTCCAGCTGACCTCTTAGGGTGAAAACCTTATGCCCAACAAAGGCAAACAAAACCTACCAAGACACAAAATCCTGGATTACAAAACTAGGCATTCATTCATTCACGCGCACAAGTTGCTTCAGTCGTGTCTGACTCTTGCTATGGATTGTAGCCTGCCAGACTCTTCTGTTCATGGGATTTTCTGGGCAAGAATACTGGAGTGGGTTGCCATGTCCTCCTCCAGAAGAACTTCCTACCCAGGTATTGAACCTCTGTTCTTATGTCTCCTGCCTTGGTAGGCCAGTTCTTTACCACTAGCGTCAATTGGGAAACCCTATATGCTCAACAAATATTTCCTGTTCAGTTCAGTTCAGTCACTCAGTCGTGTCTGACTCTTTGCGACCCTATGGACTACAGTATGCCAGGCTTCACTGTCCTTCACCAACTCCCAGAGCTTACTCAAACTCATGTCCATTGAATCAGTGATGCCATCCAGCCATCTCATCCTCTGTCGTCCCCTTCTCCTCCTGCCTTCAATCTTTCCCAGCATCAGGGTCTTTTCCAATGAGTCAGTTCTTCACATCAGGTGGCCAAAGTATTGGAGCTTCAGCTTCAGCATCAGTCCTTCCAATGAATATTCAGGACTGATATCCTTTAGGATGGACTGGTTGGATCTCCTTGCAGTCCAAGGGACTCTCAAGTCTTCTCCAACACCACAGTTCAAAAGCATCAATTCTTCAGAGCTCAGCTTTCTTTATAGTCCAACTCTCACATCCATACGTGACTACTGGAAAAACCATAGCTTTGACTAGATGGACCTTTGCCAGCAAAGTAATGTCTCTTTTTTTTCATATGCTGTCTAGGTTGATACTTCCTGAGTTCCTGCTTTAAGTGAAGTACCACACCACAGTAAGAGATATGGAGAGTGGTGTATACACAAGGCATGATCTTTCAAGAAACAAACGCTTTAGTAACACCCACTGAGATGATTCTCAGCCCCACTCAGGAAGGGTTCATTGTTGAAAATAGCAGAAGGATCTTGTTGTAATAACATATCACCTATAAAAATCTAGTATGATCCCGGAAAATAGCATATGCCTTTCCCCCCATGCCTACACACTCAGTTTTAATCCCTGAAAACTGCATCATCTGTTAATAGGGTAAATCTTTACAGTGAGTATTGAATTATTCTAGGGGGTACTATTACATCTATTCAAAACCCAAGAGAAAGGATCATTTAATCTGATTTAGCTCCAGATGCCTCTTCTATAAACTGTATACAGTAATACTTTTTACCTCACTAAGAAGTGAAATAATGAAATTTAAACCACTTAGTCCAATTTCTGAAAATAAACTTTGGTTCTTATGAATAATAAAAATAATAATATAGTGTCTTGCCACCTGTGAAAACTGCTAAGTTATTCTGAAACTTACCTACCAGCTTCAGGCAATCTTTTTTTTTTTTTTCTTTTATGGCTTAACTGCTCAGCATGCAGGATCTTAGGTCTCTGACCAGGGATTGAACCAGCACCCCACCACAACCCCCTGGGCCCCCCTACAGTAGAAGCAAGAAGTCTTAATGGCTGGACCACCCTCGAAGTCCCTGCCTGCCTGCTTTAACGATGTGTTCCAAATCCGCTTATGGTGCATACATTTAGAAACAAGTGAAAAGAAATTGTTTACATGCTTGTGAACTTTGGTGCTCTGGCCAGCATGCCAGGTGAATGAAACTCATGGCCTTAAGTCTACTACCAAGGCAGAAAAATGGTGAGAAGGAAACTCAATAGGAAGAAATCTGTCCAAATGTTTATCTCCCTTCATTTAGATCCATAAAACATATAGATCAAATGCTCAGAGCTATTAGGAGCAGAGGAGAATGCCAGAATCGATGCTGCAACGCATTTTGTGCTTACCCCGAATTAATGCTTCTATATCAGTGTTGTTCCTGATTTAACTTCTTGTTAATGGTCTTAAACGTTTGATCTATATCTTTTGCCAGCTCAGATACAGAAAACTCCACATCATGGATTCCCCATAGAGTCATGAGGAAAGGAATCTGCAATATCAACAAAGATGGCTAGAAACTATACCAGGTTTGAGTGACACTTCCTTTCCTGCAAAGTAGTCATTACAGAGAAACTTGATGCTCTTATATCATAAAATATAACTACCATCAAAGGGAAAGCTTTCACTACTCACCAATAATTAAAATCAAGGTTCTTTTTAAAGAGTAGAAAAGTCTCAGGGAGTTGATTCCCTTTCCTGTTCTCTGCTTTTAGGACAATTTCAATAAATAACTTTTGAAACATCAAAAGATCTAGCAACAACTTTGGGATCTTCAGAAATATGTCTTATCATGACTGGACCACTGCTTTCCAAACTGAATTCACTGGAGATGTTAGTAGGTGCATTGAAAAGAAAGCTAGTCTGATAAAACAATTTAAATTTTAGAAACATACCCATGAGCTATAATGGATATGCACAATTCATATCTATACATTAAATGTCTAAGTTTCAGAGTAAAGCAAAATTTTTAAATGTGTACATCACCCTATTTTATGTAAGGATTTTTTTCAGATTAACACCTTTGGCATCCTGGTATAATTATTTATTGGTAAGTTTATCAATTTCATGTTAAACTACAGAAACAAAATGAAGTAAAATAAAATAGTTAATATGTACTAAGTACTTGTAATATGCCAGTCAGATATTATTCTAAATACTTTGCATGTATCATTTTATCCTCCTAGAAACTCTGTGATGTATTTACTGCTATTACAGAGGAACCACGAGGTTAAACTTTTCAGGGTAGACTGATAGTAAACAGTAAGGCCAGGCTTCAACCCAGGCAGTCTGGCTGCAAATCATCTCAAACCTGCATACAGGCAGAAAACTCAAGGTGATTTTAGAACAGTGACAGGTAATGAAAATGCTTTTTTTCCATCTAGAAAGCAGAATGCTAAAAAGAAAGAATAATATCCTCATATGTAAAATAGGCTTCAAATAAAAAAGTAAATTAACAGGAAACACTGCCCAAGAATAAAATTGCTGAAGTAGTAGAGAAAGTAGAGGTTGAAGTTGCATAAATATTTTTTTTTCTCTGAATTATTTAAAATACGAATCTTTCACCATGTTTACCTCTTAGGACAGTCTTTATTAAAAGCAATTGGATTAATAATCCCTAGACCCTCATGAACATGCAAGCATGCCTGATTTCATATGAAGTGGGTAGAAAACACTTAGTGAGTCTGGGGTGACTTCACTTCATTATAAGTGGGCCAGTCCATAGCAAATTTCCTGGGTATTAATATTTCCACCTGAGAAATGAGTCTATTAGGACTATGAGGAAAATGAAGCTTCAGGAGCACAAATAATAATAATCACCTCTTAAGATGATAAAACTCTATAAACAAGTTGCTATGTGAGCTGCACCTCTGCAAAATAACCTGAGATGATGGCTTCCCAGGCAGCGTTAGTAGTAAAGAATCTGTCTGCAGTTCAGGAGACCTGGGTTCGATCCCTGGGTCAGGAAGATCCCCTGGAGAAGGGAATGGCAGCCCACTCCAATATTCTTGCCTGGAGAATCCCATGGACAGAGGAGCCTGGCAGGCTGGAGTCCATGGTGTCTCAAAGGGTCGGACACGACTGAACATAACACAGCCCTATTCGGGTGAAATGACCAAGTCATGGACAAAATTACAGCACCATTTTATTGACACAAATATAGAAACTTGAGAAGCCAAAATATGTGTTCAGCATCCTTAACTATCTATATCATCTTGCTATACACAATGAAAAATTTGCCAATGAAGCACTGTCCCTAATAGGGAAAAAATGTTATGGTACTACAACTATTTTTCTAGATTCCATATATATGCCTTAATAAGTGATTTTTTTTTTCTAACTTACTTCACTCTGGATGGCAGACTCTAGGTTCACCCACATCATTACAAATGCCCTAACTCTGTTCCTATTTATGGCTGAGTAATATTCCATTGAATATATGCAACACATCTTCCTATGCATTCATCTGTCGATGAATATTTAAGTTGCTTCCATGTCCTGGTTATTGTAAATAGTGTGGCACAGGGAGCTCAGCTCAGTGTTTTTCAGCACCTAGAGGACTGGTCTGGGAAGGAGGGGAAGGAAACTCAAGGGGTGGCAATATATGTATACTTATAGCTGATTCATGCTGCTGGTCAGCAGAAACTAACACAACATTGCAAAGCAACTATACTTCAGTTAAAAAACTAAACGCCCCCCTGCCCCAAATGGTATAGTATGAACAGTGATGTCCCAAGTGCCACATTTTCTTTGATAGTTACCCTCAGTCATTCATCCCTATACCCTTTGCTCTTGTTTTAGCCATTAGCGAGATTTAAGTCCTACATGATTCAGATCATCTCCTTCACTGTCCACCAGAGAACTCAGCACGTACAGGAGAAGGTTTTTATGTCTATGATGGCCCAGGAACATGTGAAGGCACTGGTTTTAGGAATACGTCTGTTTCCAATAAAGGCAACACTGCTGCTAAGTCGCTTCAGTCGTGTCCGACTCTGTGCGACCCCAGAGACGGCAGCCCACCGGGCTCCCCCGTCCCTGGGATTCTCCAGGCAAGAACACTGGAGTGGGTTGCCATTTCCTTCTCCAATGCATGAAAGTGAAAAGTGAAAGTGAAGTCGCTCAGTCCGTGTCTGACTCTTACCGACCCCATGGACTGCAGCCCACCAGGCTCCTCCGTCCATGGGATTTTCCAGGCAAGAGTACTGGAGTGGGGTGCCATCGCCTTCTAGTGCAGTGCTAAAGGTCGAAACAACATGGGTATCCCAGATCCTATTCTCTGATAAGGTAACAGACATCTAAATCCAGAATCCATATCTGCCAAATGCAATCTTGAAATCTTTCTCCTTGTTTTTTTTTTTCCCACAGATAAGCATAAATCATTGTTTCTTGCTTTTTCCTTTCCTTTTTTGTCTTTTTATTACAAAATTAAAACTTATTGCCCTGTATCCCAAAACATTACAGATCTCACATCCTGTTTGGGCTAATTATATCATCCAGTCTGCCAAAATGGTTTCATCAATGAGCTTGCATTGCAAGAACCCTCCTAATCAATTCTTTGACACTTAATTAAGGACTGTCTGTCTTGGAGGATTTGGAGCCTAAAACAGGGAGGGGCTTCTGCATGCAAGGTAGATTGTCAGAGTTTCTTGCAAACAGAAGCCCATCTCTCTCATCATTTGTGCTTCCGTGGCTTCTTTGATATTGCTTTGAACTTTGGGACTCTCTCTAGTCCCCAGTCCTCAGTTTTTTTTTTTTTTTCTTGGTTACTATCATCTTGGACTAGGGATGCATAGCATTTTACATGTTGCTATGGAATTCACATAGGGTTTGGACCCCTTTTAAACCACCTTACAATTAAATGAAAACATATTAGAAAGAAAGCCCATACAGGATAAAAAGAGCCCCTGGTAGTACGTGAGGATCAGGCAAGGATGGGACAGAAGATACGGTTGGGCAAATTCTAGGACAAATCTTACTAAAACTCATGGAAAAAAATTATAGTAGAGTGCACCCTCTATTTTAAGCATATTGATGAGTTTTTGCTAACAATTTCAATTATTTAAGCCCACATGAATCAAATATATGGATCTTGAAGTTTATTCAAATCTAAGAAGATTAGAATTAAGGATATGAAAAATGAAAGTGTGCTCAGAGCAAAATAATCTTAAAAATACATGTTTAACAAACCTAACATATGGCAGAATTGAAATGCAGATTTTTTATAGTATTTAGTCTGATTATATAGCAATACTTCTCTTGTTCTAATATGTCTCAGATTTCTCTTTATGCTTCTATTTATAGTGAATGTTTTCCAGTCACTTATTTGTTAACAGTTGATTTAATCAATAATAGATTTCAATGATAAGTAAATTTATTTGACAACAATAATTTTGTAATAAATTTTCAGAGATTTCTTGTAGACTCTATTTCTCATCATAATTGAACTTAAATAATGTATTGTGTAAATAATTGCCTAATGTGTGAGTCTACTAGGATGTAAGCTCTGTGAGGTAGGGACAGTATCCATCTTTTATTTATTTTTTGATTGGAGGATACTTGCTTTACTTGTGTTGGCCTCTGCCATACATCAGCATGAACCAACCACAGGGATACATATGTCCCTTCCCTCCTGAACCCCCCTCCCCTCTCCCCCCTCATCTCACCCTCTAGGTTGTCTCCGAGCACTGGGTTGAGCACCCTATGTCACACAGCAAATTCCCACTGGCGGTCTATTTCACATACAGTAATGTATGTTTCCGTACTATTCTCTGAATTCATTCTACCCTCACCTCCCCACACTGAGCCAACAAGTCTGTTCTCTTATGTCTCCATCTCCATTGCTGCCCTGCAAATAGGGTCATTATTACCATCTTTCTAGATTCCATATGCATGCATTAATATATGATATTTGTCTTTCTCTTTCTGACTTACTTCACTCTGTATAATAGGCTCTAGGTTCACCTACCTCAAAGACTGACTTGAATATGTCCTTTTTTTAGAGCTGAGTAATATTCCATTGTATATATGTATCACAATTTCTGTATCCATTCCTGTGTTAGTGGACATCTAGGTGGCTTTTATGTCCTAGCTATTGTAAAAAGTGCTGCAATGAACATTGGGGTACATGAGTCTCTTTCAATTATGGTTTTCTCAGGGTATATACCTAGTAGTGGGATGGTTGAATCATATGGTAGTTCTACTCCTAGGTTTTTAAGGAATCTCCATATTTTTCTCCATAGTGGCTGTATCAATTTGACAGTGTCCATTGTATTCCATACTTTGTTTAGCACTTAGGGCATTTTTACCTTCATCTATCAAATATACTCAAATAATTATTAATAAGGGAATAAATAAATACTGTATTGATCACTTTACGAATATCATAAATATTTGGAAGACCCTGATTATAAATAGGGGCAACAGCAAAGACTGAAAACATCAATAGAAGCACTGTCTCTTGGACCACAACTAAACCAATCCCCAAATTTCTCCATTTTCATAGAAGAGAGGGCCATCTAAATTTTAGGTCATATTATTCTTCCTAAAAGCTGAACTGTGGAATCCATGATTAAGATATTTCTCAAATAAAATATCTACCCACTGTGTATACCCTCAGTTCACTTAGATTCAGTTCAGTCTCTCAGTCATGTCCGACCCTTTGTGACTGCATGGACTACAACATGACAGGCTTCTCTGTCCATCACGACACCCGGAGCTTCCTCAAACTCATGTCCATTGAGTTAGCCATGCCATCCAACCATCTCATCCTCCATTGTCCCCTTCTCTTCCTACCTTCAATCTTTCCCAGCATCAGGGTCTTTTCCAACAAGTCACTTTTTTGCATCAGGTGGCCAGGGTACTGCAGTTTCAGCTTCAGCCTGAGTCCTTCCAATGAATATTCAGAACTGATTTCCTTTAAGATTGACTGGTTTGATCTCCTTGCAGTCCAATGGACTCTCAAGAGTCTTCTCCAACACCACAGTTCAAAAGCATCACTTCTTTGGTGCTCAGGTTTCCTTATAGTCCAACTCTCACATCCATACATGACTACTGAGAAAATCATAGCTCTGACTAGAAGGACCTTTTATGGCAAAGGAATGTCTCTGCTTTTTAATATGCTGTCTATAGGTCATAGCTTTTCTTCCAAGGAGGAAGCTTCTTTTAATTTCATTGCTGCAGTCACCATCTGTAGTGATTTTGGAGCCCCCCAAAATAAAGTCTCTTACTGTGTCCATTGTTCCCCTGTCTATTTGCCATGAAGTGATGGGACCTGATGCCATGATCTTAGTTTTTAGAAAGCTGAGTTTTAAGCCAGCTTTTTCACTCTCCTCTTTCCCTTTCATCAAGAGGTTCGTTAGTTCTTCTTCGCTTTCTGCCATAAGGGTAGTGTCAACTGTGTATGTGAGGTTACTGATATTTCTCCTGGCAATTTTGATCCAGCTTCTGCATCATCCAGCCTGGCACTTCACATGATGTGCTCTACATATAAGTTCAATAAACAGGGTGAAAATATACAGCCCTGATGTACTCCTTTCCCAGTTTGGAACCAGTCTGTTGTTTCATGTCCGATACTAACCTTGCTTCGTGACCTGCATACAGATTTCTCAGGAAGAAAATGGGGTCATCTGGTATTCTCATTTCTTAAGAATATTCCAGTCTGTTGTGATCCACACAATCAAAGGCTTTGGCATCGTCAATAAAGCAGAAGTAGGTTTTTTTTTTTATGGAACTCTCTTGCTTTTTCAATGATCCAACAGATGTTGACCATTTGATCTCTGGTTCCTCTGCCTTTTCTAAATCCAGCTGGAACATCTGGAAGTTCACAGTCCATGTACTGTTGAAGCCTGGCTTGGAGAATTTTTAGCACTATTTTGCTAGCGTGTGAGATGAGTGCAATTGTCCAATAGTTTGAACATTCTTTGGCATTGCCTTTCTTTGTGATTGGAATTAAAGCTGATCTTTTCCAGTCCTGTGGCCACTGCTGAGTTTTCCAAATTTGCTGGCATATTGAGTGCAGCACTTTCACAGCATCATCTTTTAGGATTTGACATAGCTCAACTGGAATTCCATCAACTCCACTAGCTTTGTTCCGTAGTGATGCATCCTAAGGTCAACTTGACTTCACATTCCAGGATGTCTGGCTCTAGGTGAGTGATCACACCATCACGGTTATCTGAGTCATTAAGATTTTTTTTTTTGGGGGGGGAGTATAGTTCTTCTGTATTCTTGTCACCTCTCCTTAATATCTTCTGCTTCTGTTAGGTCCATACCATTTCTGTCCTTTATTGTGCCCATCTTTGCATGAAATATTCCCTTAGTATCTCTAATTTTCTTGAAGAAATCTCAAGTCCTTCCCATTCTATTGTTTTCCTCTATTTCTTTGCATTGATCGCTGAGGAGGGTTTTCTTATCTCTCTTTGCTATTCTTTGGAACTCTACATTCAGATGGGTATATCTTTTTCTCCTTTGCCTTTAGCTCCTCTTCTTTTCTCAGCTATTTATAAGGCCTCCTCAGACAACCATTTTGCCTTTTTGCAATTATTTTCTTGGGGACAGTCTTGATCATGGTCTCCTGTACAATGTCACAAACCCCTGTCCATAGTTCTTTATGCACTCTGTCTCTCAGATCTAATCCTTTAGATCTATTTGTCATTTCCACTGTATAACCATAAGGGATTTGATTTAGGTCATACCCAAATGGTCTAGTGGTTTTCCCTTCTGTCTTCAATTTAAGTCTGAAATTGGCAATGAGGAGTTCATGATCTGAGCCACAGTCAGCCCTGGTCTCGTTTTTTCTGACTGTATAGAGCTTCTCCATCTTTGGCTGCAAAGAATATAATCAATCTGCTTTTAGTGTTGAGCATCTGCTGATGTCCATGTGTAGAGTTGTCTCTTGTGTTGTTGGAAGAGGGTATTTCCTATGATCAGTGTGTTCTCTTGGCAAAACTCTGTTAGCCTTTGCCATGCTTCATTCTGTACTCCAAGGCCAAATTTGCCTGTTACTCCAGGTATCTCTTGACTTTATACTTTTGCATTCCAATCCCCTATGATGAAAAGGACATCTTCTTTGGGTGTTAGTTCTAGAAGGTCTTGTAGGTCTTCACAGAACCATTCAACTTCAGCTTATTCAGCATTACTGGTTGGGGCACAGACTCGGATTACTGCAGTATTGAATGGTTTGCCTTGGAAATGGACAGAGATCATTCTGTCAGTTTTGAGACTACATCTAAGTATTGCATTTCAGACTCTTGTTGACTATGAGAGCTACTCCATTTCTTCTAAGGGATTCCTGCCCACAGTAGTAGATATAATCGTCTTCTGAGTTAAATCCACCCATTCTAGTCCATTTTAGTTCACTGATTCCTAAAATGTTGATGCTCACTCTTGCCATCTCCTGTTTGGCCACTTCCAATTTGCCTCGATTCATGCACCTAACATTCCAGATTCCTATGCAATCTTGTTCTTTATAGCATCGGACTTTATTTCCATCGCTAGACACATCTACACCTGGGCATTGTTTCTCTTTGGTTCTGTCTCTTCTTTCTTTCTGGAGTTATTTCTCTACTCTTCTCCAGTAGCATACTGGGCACCTATCAACCTGGAAAGTTCATCTTTTAGTGTCCTATCTTTTTGCCTTTTCATACTGTTCTCAGGGTTCTCAAGGCAGGAATACTTGAGAATACGTGAGGGTGTGTACCCTAATTAATGTAAATGCACATTTTCTGGGATTACTTCATAAAAAATAAGCCTCGTTTCATAGTAACTTCTTTAAGGGGGAAAACAAATATTTCTTATTCTATTGGTTAAATCTTAACCCACTGTTGTAAGCATTCCTCTATCCTAAACACCTATTACATCCTCTATGATCCAAGAAAGCAAAATCCTGTGCTGGGAAAAGGGAAATCATCTGACCTCATTCAGAGAAGGCTTAGACTGAGGAAAATGAAGTAGGAGTCATCTAAGCATGAGTTTTAGTTTTCAAATAGGAAGTAGGAAAAATAAAATAAGAAAAGGATTATTATGATGAAGATATTGGCTTAGGGAAAGAATATATCCCTGGTGGCTCAGTTGGTGAAGAATCCATCTGCAATGTGGAAGACCTGGGTTCAATCCCTGGGTTGGGAAGCTCTCCTGGAGAAGGGAACAGCTACCCACTCCAGTATCCTGGCCTGGAGAATTCCATGGACTACACAGTCCATGGGGCCGCAAAGAGTCGGATGTGAATGAGTGACTTTCACTTTCACTTATATTAGAGAAAGGCCAAAAGGTCAAAGTGGAATCTAGGGTTTGCCCCATTCTTCCGCTGACGTGTTTATTCATTTTAGACCAAGTTCCTACTCTTATAGTTTGGATCATCATGCCTATCCTTTTAGTTATCATCTTTCTTTCATTTTGATTGCTGTTTGCTTTGTTTTCCATATTAGATTGTTACCCCTTTTTGGAAAGTCTGCTGACAAAGAAGCTCTTTGTTCCTGACTACATCTCACAGTGTTTCTCTCTCTGCTACATGAGCACTGTGGACTGTTTGAGTGTAGCTTACAATTATGGTACCACATACACATCATTGGACTGAAGGCACGGTAGAAGAGGCACTGGCATAAAACTGGGGTCTATGCAACTTAAAGTTTATCAACAGTGTATATTTGTCAATTAAAAGCTTCCACTGTGCCTTATGATGCTAATTTTAAAATATCTTATGCTATCTGCTGTGAGTTTGGGGGAACCAATGAAACTCAGCAAGTGTATCCATTAAAGATTGGACTATGTAAGATATACCATGCAGGGAAGACTGTTAAGATGAGAGGCTTCCAGAAATGATAGATGGCCATTAATGAAAAATGCAAAAGCATAAGAGCTAATTCAATTTTTATTTGGCAAAATAAAATTGTTTCATTTCTGGTGCTCATGAAAATGCGGGAAGACATACTGTTAAAAACCTTGATATTTACCTTGACAAACATGCTCAAGTTTTTCCCATTTGCACTTATTTGTGTGGTCGGGGGGAAAAAATGGGGAGAGAGCCCATTTATTTCTTCCTAGAGACTACGATTTCAAATTTCAATTAAAATGAAATGAGCGGCACGATTATCACTATAGAGCAGGCTGTAGGTAGCAGCAATGGGCCTCCTTTCATTGCTATGGCAACCGTGCTGCATTGTCATGGCTACCTTGGCGCTACATGTAATTGTCAGTGTGTGAGCTAAACTGATAATACACAATCAATACCCCATAAGCCGAAAACACATTCTGAGTCTGAAAGAAAACCTAGAGCAAGCGAGGTGATTTATTATTATTTTTATACACGTGGTCTGAGACTGACACACGTATTGTGGCAATCTATAAGTTTTGCTAGAAGGGGAAGGAAAACAAACCTGAATGGCACTCTCTGGACTAAATACCACCCACAGTCAGGGAGGATGAGCCTTAAATGGTCAGGGGCCCTGATGGAGCAGGAAACAGCACAGAATGCAATGTGGATGGGGCTTCTGAAAACAACCAGCTCCCCTTCTGAAGGGAATCACCCCTGCAGAGCTTAGAATAAAATATAGAGTGCAGAGTTTGCAGGAACAGAGTATGTGTGCACGGTGTTCCCTGGGTGTCCTCCTCACCACTGCCAAGCTGCCAGTTATATTTTGCAGCGACCAAATAAAAGTGCCTCATGCAGACACCAATTTCAGCCAAGGATACAAGAAAAGCAATCATCAAGAGGACCAGACTCTTCCATGTTTTCCACCCAGTCCTGCCCTTCTTTTCAAATCCTTAAACTGGTTGTTGCCCACCTTCATTGTGTGTGAGAACTACCTGCAGGGCTTGAGAAAATTCAAATGGCTAAGGCGCCTCCCTCAGAATTCTCACGCAGTAGGTCTGAGGTGGGTTCTGAGAAGTTGCTAACACTGTTCGTTCCCAGGCCACACTTTGAGAACCACTGCCTGAAACTTATCTCAGCAGGGGTTTCACTGTTTGTAAATAATCATAATAATCTCTATTCTAGTAGAGTCACAATGCAACTAAAATATGTATGTTTTGGAAGGAAGAAGCCTTAAGAAGGTTGCATTAACACTGAATAAACTTGACTCAAGAAAAAAAATTAGATAGGACTTTTATTTATTTGTTTGTTTTCTTGTCTTTTGTACTTGTCTTACTTAGGACCTTGAGATAGATTGACCATTGCTGAAGATACTTAAGGAAGAAGAACACCAGGTATGCCAGAATATATGAAATCATAGGAAATCTGTGAAGTCAGAGAGAAATACATCTTTTAGACATGAAGACTAGCTTGAGACGTGAGGAGTACAACCTTTGGGTGAAAGAAGACAAGAAGTGCCCCCCACCACCCAGATGGGTTTCTTGACCCATTGACCCTTACCTCCAGCCTCATTTTGGGAGTAGTGGCTCAGACAAAGCCTTCCTTTTAGTAAAGAGTAAGTGGAACAAAGCCAGAAGACTGGCGTTGGGAGGGTCCTTCAAAGAGGAAAAAGGTGAGTGGTAGGAAATGTTTGATGTGGTTTGGACCTAGGCAGAGATTCATGATTTGGCAGAAAGCTGCTGACTTAATGACCTTCACAGCACAGAATAAAGTCACTTTATCTCTTGTTTTCCAGTGTGTGGTATGGTCAGAACATGTATGTTTTGGACAAGTACTGATAAAATACATGCCCTGAAATGTATACATACTCTTAAGGAATGATGGTGTTTTACTGTTCTTCCTGATGCTTACTGTTCTCCAAAGGACAGGATCTGACAGCATCTATTTAAATCAGGTTTCATTTATTCAGAGTATGCTCAGTCTGATACATGGTGAAAAATCAGGAGTGTGTTTCAAGTAATAGCTGTAAATTAGTGACAAAATCTACAGCTCAGTCAAGAGGCCACATAATTTTATGAAAGTAAATGCTGTTTTTCCATTCCTTTAAAATAATGTCTGTCCCATGTTGCCATGGAAAATGTAAGGCAGTTAACATTAATGTGAATTTAGTGGAATTTCAACTTTCACGATTGTAGGTTAATAAAATGGTATTTTAAAATATCATCCAATTTTTGATAAAGAAAAGAGGAACTCAATGAGACACTTAAGGTTCACAAAATGAGCCCAGCATTAACCAGAGATAATCATTACAGTAGATTTTCTTTTCTTTAATCTTACCTAAGTATGGTAACAGAATAATGTTTCCCAAATTGTTGTTCCTAGACCAGCGGCTCAGTTTTACCTGGGAACATCATAGATGCACATGTTCTCCTCCCTGCTCACAGACCCACTTCATCAGGAACCCTGGGAGTGGGACCCAGCAATGT